>NC_088981.1:107649583-107780559 GCF_963932015.1 Anas acuta
TACACAGACCAGGATTAATGCTACAAAGGGTGTTCTCTTTTCACACAGCAAGCTAATAGGTAAGAATATTCTTTGCCAGGTCCTTTCTGTCTTAGGTAGATATGAACTGAACTCCAGTCCTAATCTTCCAGTTTATAAGGATATTTTTGCCCCTGGAATATTCCTGAATGTAAAAGGACAGAAGAGAGAAGAATAACACAATATGAACCCCTCTTAAATAAATAAATAATTAAATACAACTTAATAGTTCAATTTTTACTTAGCTTCCAATATGTTTGTGTGGAAAGAGAAAGTAAAGTCTTAATTAGAAAAACATGGCTGTCTCCAAATAGTTTACTGAAAGAAGATAAATTTATAAAACTCAACTCTGCAGAAGTAGCCAAAGCCAGTATGGAAAAGGAAAAAAAAAAAAAAAAAAGGAGAGAGAGAGAAAGAACAAACTTATCAAAAGTAAACAGCACATATCTAAATTTTAAATCACTGCACTTTGATTTGCAATTATTTTTTGAGCATACCTTCTACCACCAAATTAAAAATAAGCAGTGTAGACTTGTGGAAAATGAAAGCATAATGCACAGAAAATCTGCCTGTGAAAATCTGGCCCCACTGAAGCCAAAGTCAAAATTCCCATTGACTCTAGCAGTGCTGGGTATTTTTCTACACATACAACCTCCCATTGATGTGGAGTACAGAAGCTAGCCTGTAATTCCTTTTATCTTTTGTATATATATGTTTTGTGTTTTTTTTTCCTTTTATAATGCTTGTCATCATGTGTTTGTTTTTTTTTTGCCTGTCTCCACTGGCAAGTGCTCTAGCCACACCTCCCAAGTCATAGAATCTAAAGGTAGGGCCTGGGAGAACAAAGTACTGCCCACTGTAGGAGAAAATCAGATTTGAGACCTTCTAAGTAGCCCAAATGTGCACAAGTCCAGGGGATGTGATAAGATTATCCTCAAGGAACTGGTGGATGAAGTTACTAAACCACTATCCATCATATTTGAAAAGTCATGGCAGTCCAGTGAAGTTCCTATTGACTGGAAAAGGGGAATAATAACCCCATTTTTAAAAAAAGAGAAAAAGAAAGACCTATCAGTCTCACCATTGTGCCTGGCAAGATCGTGGAGCAGATCCTCCTGGAAACTATGCTAAGGAACATGGAAAACAAAAATGTAATTGGTGAGACCCAACATGGTTTCACTAAGGGCAAATTGTGTCTGACAGATTTGGTGACCTTTTACAGTGGTGTTACTGAACTGGTGGCAACTGACTTCCTCTACCTGGACTTGTACATTTGATACTCTCCTGCACAACATTCTTGTTTCTACAATGGAGAAATATGGATTCAATAGATGGATCACTTGTTGGCTAAGGAATTGGCTGGAAGGTTTCAAAAAGTTGCAATCAACAGCTCAATTTTGAGACCAGTAACAAATGGTGTTTGTTTGACCCCTTAAGGATCTGTACTGGGACCAGTATTATTTAACTTATTTGTTGGTGACATGGCTGTTGGGATTGACTGCACCCTCAGCACGTTTTCAGATGACACCAAGCTGAGTGGTGCAGTGGACACACTAGAGGGAAGGGATGTCATACAGAAGGACCTGGACAGGCTTGAGAGGTGGTCCTGTGCAAACCTCATGAAGTTCAACAAAGCCAAGTATTAGTTCCTGCAACTGGGTTGGGGCAATCCCAAACATGAATACAGGCTGGGTGACGACTGGCTTCAGTGGAGATGGACCTGGGGGTATTGATGGACCAAAACAATGAACATGAGCCGTCAATGTGTACTTACAGCCCAGAAAGCTAATCATATCCTGGGCTGCATCAGAGAAATGTGGCCAGTAGGTCAAGGGAGGTGATTCTTCCCCTCTACTCCAGTCCTGTGAGATCCCACATACTTTGTCCAGTTCTGAGACCTTGAAAGTAAGATATGGACTTGTTGGATTGAGTCCAGATGAGGTCCACAAAGATAATCAGGGAACTGGAACACCTCTCTTACAAAGACAGGCATGGGGATTCAACCCCATCACTAGCAAGCCTGTTCCGGTGTTTGACCATCCACATAGTAAAGGAGTATTTACTAATGTTCAGCCTGAACTTCCCCTGGCACAGCTTCGCATCATGTTCCCTCAAATCCTATCATTGGTTACCAAGGAAAAGAAATCAACAATTCCCTCTCCACTTGCACTCCTCAGGAAGTTGCAGAGCACGGAGGTCACCTCTAAGCCTCCTTTTCTCCAGACTGGACAACCCAATGTCCTCAGCCTCTTCTCAGAGGACATGCCCTCCAGCAATTTCAACAGATTTGTTGCCCTTTCCTGGATGCTCTCAAGGACATTAGCATCATTTTTATATTGTGGAGCCCAGAACTGCATACAATATTTAAGGTGAGGCTGCACCAATGCTAAATATAGTAGAAGAATCACCTCTTTTGACCAGCTGTCTACACTTAATTAAATTCACCCCAAAACGTGATTTGCCCTTTTGGCAACCTGAGCACACTGTTGGCTCATGATGAGCCTGCTGTTGACCAGCACCCACAGATCCCTTTCTGCTGAGCTTCTCTCCAGCCACTCATCTCTCAGTCTCTACCTGTGTCAAACATTACTCCATCCCAAGTGCAGCTCTCAGTATTTTCATTTGTTAAACTTCATGCATTTGCCTGTCACCCAGTCAGCATAGGCAATTCAGATGTGAAGATTCTTTCAACAGTTAACTAGTATCATCTGAGTTGATGCAATCTCCTGCCAAAGAGTGCAGTAGGGCAACTCAGAATTAACTCATCTTTTGAACAAGTACAGCATTTGATCTATATGCTGAAGCACTTTTATAACCTAGCAGATAGGAAGAAAAGAAGTGCTAGTATGAAGACAGAAAGATATCTGAAACATTAAATTCAGACTAGGATACTATTTAAATTATTTAGGTTTTGAGGTTCTCTAAGTCAGTGGAAGGAAATTGGCATCTCAGGGGGTTTAAGTTTGACATTTCAAGTAAAATAGGGTGGCTGCATCTGCCTTGGACACTCTGTGACCATGAACCAGCTGGATATGGTTAAGTTACAAGTCACTTAACCTTTCTGAGCCTCAGTTCTTCATTTGTAAAATGGACTAACTGCATTCCACACTTAAAGAGGAAATTGGATTACTGAAAATACAGCAAAATGTCTGAAGTTTTCAGAAAGCAAACTAGTAAAGATCATAAAATTAGAGAAGATGATGGCTTATTGTAGATGCAAAAGGTGTCTGTGCATATGGGTGGAGTATAATGAATAGACGCCCTTGATGGTATGCAGAGCAAATCACAGCATTTATGCAGAGCTGCATTGTGAGAAAAAGGTCTCAACTTTGAACGGGTTTGGTCACAGCAAGGAATGAACTTGACTGTCCTCTTTTTGGATTTCTGTCAGTGTATCAGCAGGGTGCTGATGCATAGAAAGACTTTACTGACTTCCATTTCCATGAGCATAGCCGTATCTGTCCCACTCCACTCCATGATTGTAGAGTAGGACACACACAATTAACAATCATTGATTTTATGATTGATCTGTGGTTTTAGGTATAAAACACTGTGAAAGAGGTGGTTTGGAGAATTCTTTGAAGTAAAATTCCTTGAAGTAAGATGATTTTGTTTTCTATTGTTAAGTATAGTGTAACAAAGGAAAAATGAACTTTCCTTTTCCTACAGCAGTGCAAGTTGACACTAGGCACAAACACAAAGTTCAGTTTGTTGTTATTTAAACTTCTTTAATCCTGGCTACTGATGCTTGTGGAGAAGGAAGGCATACTTGGAGAGAAGCCATACTTTCTCAAATTGATTAAAAACACCTTTTGAACAATAAATAACGTTAGGGGTCTGACCTTTAAATGCAATGATACTACAGAGTTCTGCAGTATAAAATAAGATTCCTGTTCCCAGCATTTTTGAACGTTGACTTGTCAACTACTCTTTTTGACAAGCTTCCGGCTTAAAGATCAGTTTTTTACTTCTTGTCAAACAAGTATGCCTCCAGTAGACTTTACAGGTTAAAAATATTCAAGAGAAACCAGCATATCTTTGCTCAGTGTGTGGGTAACTTTGGTGCTGTTTGATCACATATAGATAGCACTGGATAAATTGCTGGCATTGTTTCTTGTCATCTGATAAAACAGGGCAATAAATTTTACTGCAGGTTGGCAGCAGGAAGAGCTGCTGCAGGTCAGGTCTGAGGTGAATGGTACTTTTATAAGGATTGAAGGAGACAGTAAAAATTAATCAAATTGAAGGATCAGTAGTAATCAGAGGCAGCCTAAAGCCAAGTGGACCCAGCTTTTTTTTTTTTTTTTTTCCCCGAATAATTGGTTTCTAAACTTGCAGTGAGAATGAGATTGCCTTTTTCTTGATCTGGTTTCATAATTGGTGTCTTCCACGTTCAATCCACAACATCCATTAATCATCATCACACACACAAAAATAAATAAATAAATAAATAAAGGAGGGAAAAAAAAAAAAAAAGAGACAGGATAGCAAGAAAGTGAGATACACAAACAAGGAATAAGGAAATTCAATGTGTATAGACATTACCTTACCCTGTGAAAGGACCTCACTCTGCCGGGATCTCGCTTGAAAAGCTTGGCTGTATAAATGAGGAGTCTGAAAATGAAAGATATTGGCATTTTCACAAATGTTCTCCGGCTGTGGGTGCTAACCTACTGTTACCCAGATGCCTACTGAGTTCTCCTTGCTTCTTTTTCAGCCCCACATAAACTGATATAAAAGTTCTTGTCAGAAAGATATTTTAATGTTATTTCCCCTCAGTCCTAATGTATCAAGGCCCAAGTTGCCTGAACTAGCTCAGCTCTTTTCCAGCAAGAAATTTGCTGAAGTCTTTGTGTTTCTCTTTAGACACTCCTTTAGCAAACAGTTTCCATCATCAGATCTATTGCAACTTAGGATGAGGGAAGGAAGGACCTCTTATGCTTTTTATGAGTTTCAAATTGTAAATAAAAACATTGATTTCAAGCTAACTGTTGAGTTCAGCGTAACCTACTCTCTCTGCTATAGATGAAAACATTGGAACCGCAAATATCTTCTATGGGTTACCAGGTTCTATTGCAGTTTATAAAGAAAACACAAACATCATTAAAGCAAAGCATCTTCTTCAAAACTGTTTATTCAAGCTCCCAAGAGTCCTCTTCAAGACCTCAAAGAGAATCTAAATTTCAGAGATTAAGTATATGAATTCCAACCTAAGAACTCAAATGCTGCAATAGGCCCATTGCTTCTTGTAAGGAATGCTGTTTCACAGAATTGGAGAGCTAATTTGAGCCTTTTAAATAGACATAACACTTATTAAAAGGCAGGCAGAAATTTAAATTCTGTATCAATTTTGTCTGTGTGACATAAAGCAGTAATGAATCATTAAGTCTAGAATACTTCAAAGCTAGATCATTATGTTATATACCTTGCATCTTCATAATTTGCAGTGAAAGACAGCCTTTGCAGAGAACAGCTAATAAAAAAAGGAAAGTGTATCTGTAATTATTTCAGACTTTAACTGAATGATACGGGTTCTCGTCCTAGTCTAAAAGAATTTGTAACACCAAGCAAAAGCAAAACTTCTTAGAGTGAAACATCACAGATAAGGGGGCAAATACAGGTCATCCTTGCAAACATTCTCATGATGTTGACGGTAGACATTTTCAGCATTTGGCACAAAAAATGAGCTACTCTAAAACTGTGATCTACATTTTCTTGCATACATAGCTGGTGCATTTGAGATAGACACCCTGAAATCTGTTTAATTGCATTAATTGCATTGAAACATATTTCCAGAAGAACAGAAAGGCTATCTGTGAAAAAGTTATGTTTTTATGAACAGGGCAGCAATTTTTCTATGTACATCTGACTATTTCAGGTTTACAAAACCACCAAGGTGCTCCATGCTCATATCTACCATGATGCAAACTTCACGTCGGATCATTTAACAGAATGTGAAAGACCAGAGTCTTTGAATCTCGGGTACATTGCTTGTTACAATAGGTCTCTCCACTACACAACAGTCCTCTGAAAGCTCTTTATACCTATCTGAAATTTTGCATTATGAAAGGAAGGAAGGAAAGAAACAAAACAAAAAAGGCATTTTTTTTTCATGCAAATATCTGCAATACGTCAAAAAAAAATAGTAACTTATATTTTTCAATATTATGATTTTAGATGCATTCTCAGTTCTCATGAAAAAGTACATTAATAATCGCTGAAAGCAATAATCTGACCAGAATTTTTGAATTTTAATTTGTGTATTTTGTTAAAATAGAGAATTTCAATGATAAATATACTTTTTCTTTTTTTTGAATTAAAATATTTCATACAAGTTTTTTTCTCTAGAAATTCTGTGGTTTGGTAGACATTGGTAGACAAGTTATCAGCAGATTTGCCCACTTTTCTGTTCTCTAAGTGTGCCTTGATCACTGAGAGGGGGGCAGAGAAAGAGATGGAAGGAGGGAGAGAGAAAAATGTAGACTTTTTCTATGGTTAGTTTTAATGACTGGAAGTTGTTTGTGTAACTCTTGAGAAACTTGCACTTTCAGGGTAATCAATCTATTGTTTGGTGACTCCATGGCAAGGTGTTAGCCCAAGGTCAGCGAGGACCAAGAGGGCTGCCAAAAGCTCAGCCATTTTTGGTGGGCTGTGTGAAGCATCCAGAGAGGCAGTCCTCATTCTTGGGATAAGAAACAGTATGATTTCCATTTCTACCTCAGTGTTCTTTTAATACTACCAACATCTAGGAAAAAATGGTGGCTTCAGTCCTTGGGGCCTTCACTTCAATATTTGATTCAGCTCTTTTCATATCCCAGATAAACACCAGTTCAAAATACTAAATGATTTTCTTGAACCCAATGAAATAGCAAATTTTATTCACATAACTTTGAAAATCTGCCTTTTTAAGCTCTCTAAGCTCAAAGATTTTTCTAGATGACCCAGTGTCGCTGTAGATGACACATCAGACCAACCATTTTTAACTTACATATAAGCTCAAACTGTACCATTTAAGATAGTAAAACTGACCATCTCTAAGTTAGACAGTTTAACCTATATAAAAGTACTACTGAAATACTTTCTGTTGGCTTTTACATGGTAAAATTGAGTAATTTAAATGATGGAAAGTTTTGTTATTTTTGTATAATGCACAAAACTCTTAATAGCTCAAAAGCTCAAAGTACGTATTTAACTTCACCGTTTCTCAAATATCAATATCATGGACATTGTAACAAGACAGGTATTCAGGAACAAGATTTACTTTTTTATTAAGAGAGAGAGGGAAAGACAACCCCCTAAAATTAATGTCTTATGATATTAAATTCCATGGGACATTATATTTTTGAGCAATTCAGTGTCTTTCAAGAAAAATGACAAAAAAATCAAAATTAATTATGAAAGTAGAATTCTAAAATAATTAAATGTTTTATTTGAAAATAACAAACATAATAAGTTTGATCTTACCAAAGTAGTTTTGATTGGTTTTGTTTTATAAATAATTTCATTAAAAACTATTTCTTTTCATAAAACAAGTTGATTTCAGTGAATCAGCAATTTTTCAGTGGAAAAAGATTCTGTGGGAAAATTTCCAAGAAGCCCTAGTTGTGTTATCATCTTTGTGGTACTTGAACAAAATAACAAGGAGTAGGGGAGAGTGTACATACAACCCTAAGCAATATATAATTTATATTTATTTCTTTTAATGGGACTTTGAGGGGGAAAACATTTTGTTCTTTTTTTTTTTTTTTTTTCAAAATAATATTTGCTGAGATAATGTAAGTTATGCTCTGTTATCTACCAACATTTTTACAGGCAGGTCTTTTTAAATAAAAATTATTGATGCATTTCTTGAACTGGCAGGCTACTTACCATATATTTATAAAATTGTTACTAAAATACTTGTTCACATTTCCTGCATTATGAGGTTGAGACTCATATGCCCTTACAAATAAACACATACATGCAATCATGAGTTTGACAGCAAATCTTTGAGAGCAAATATATAATGAGCAGTCTTTGGGCAACACTCTTATATCTACTTAGAAGAAGTATTCTGTGAGGGTTTATAAGCATAATATTATGTCAATGTAAAAAGCTCACAAGAAAAAATAAAGGAGTTGAAATATATTTGCAAGACAAACTTTTCTAAAGGCAGTGTTGTAACCCAGAGAGAAGAAAGAGTGCATCAAATTAGAGGTAGAGCTTAGGGATATGGTTTAGTGGGGACTTAGCGTTAGGTCAGAGGTTGGACTCGATGATCTTGAGGTCTCTTCCAACCTAGAAATTCTGTGATTCTGTGAAATAATTTTATTTTCCTACAAATGGATTGGCCAGCTGTAACAAGCACCATGAGGTTATTTTTGCAAAGGCTGCTGCATGCAATGCACAGAGTAGCTAACAACTTTTGATCACTACCTAATTTGAAGTACCTGAGCTAGCTCTCTCTCACATCTCCCATCCCATGAGCTTTCTGTTTATTTTCTCCATTTTGTAAATCCTTTAAACATAAAAATAGAAATGAGGAAACAAGTCTAAAGATGTGAGGAAAACACAGGGGGATGGAAGGGGTTTTAACAAGTTTTTGAGCCAGACACATGTTACCACATGGTTCACATTACAGACCAGTGTATTAAGAGTAGACCACCACAACACACAGGTGGAAGTGTGAGTCTGGGAGCCATTGAAGTTAGAATACTGAGAATTTTCCCAGTGTATCACAATTACAGAAACATCTGTGCTGAATAACTTTGTGCCTATAGCTGTGAAAATACGGTGTCCAACAGCCCTCAATATTTCTAATTTCTTATTTCTTTTAGGGTGGTCTTGTGTGACATACTATGATCACAGGTTTCAGAGCCATGAAACAGTTTATTTTTCACACCTTCATTTTATATGTGTTTACTGATTCAGAATTCTTTCCATTTTAACATATACCATGGTAGATATTGAAATGAAAGTAAAAATTAGTTCAAAAGATATCTATGTAAGGGGCGGATACTGTGTTGGATTTAGTAGATTTAAACATACATTTACACTAGCTTCAAAATTAGAAACCAAAACTTTTACAGTTACTTTCCCCTGGCAGCCCATGCAGTGTTGTGCTCTGCACTAGTAGCTAGAATAGCATTTATACAACAGCAGTATCTTGGCTGTTGCTGAGCAGTGCTGGTATAGCATAAATGCTGACTACCCCAACCACACACCCCCAAAAGGCTGGCAGGCTGGGGGTGGGAAAGAGACATTGCCAGGACAGCTGACCTAATCTGACCAAAAGGATATTCCATACAGTATTATATCATGCTCAGCAAGGGGAAGAGGAAAGAGAATGGGACTTACACACACTCTTGATATGAAAGTGTGGGTCTTCCAAAGCAACCACTACAAATACAGGGGCCCTGCTTCCATGCTGTGGCTGAACATCACTTGCTGATGAGAAGGAGAGAATAACTGTTTTCTCCTTTTGCTTCTTTACAGCCTTTGTTTCTATTTTTTCTTTTCCTTTAATTAAACAGCTCCTCATCTCAAACCATGAATTTTTTTTCCTTGTTTTTTTCTCCCCTTGTTCTTTTGACAAGAAGGAGTGATAGAAACACATGGTAGAGTTTGGCTGTCTCCCAGTGTGAAACTACTACACCCAGGCACTTAAGAACATTCAACTGATATGGGTTGGTCCTTTACAGTTTTGGTGACCACAAAAGGAAAGTCACTACTCCCTCAGTCATGTCCTCCAACTCAGAGGACCGCACATCCAATATCTATCATTAATATTAAAAACTGATCTTTAAAAAAAAAAAAATCATTAAATGCTTTCACCTTTTCCTTGTCTCTTCCTGTTAGGTTACTGTCTTCTCCAAGTATCAGTCCAATGTTTTCCTTAGACCTCCTCTTTTTGTTTACATACTAAAGTGTGTAAAAAGCCTTCATTGTTGTATTACACCACACTGGCCAATGTCAACTCAAGTTGAGCTTTGGCTTTCTTGTTTTATCCCTACAAATATGAACTGCAGCACTGTAATCTCACTGTGAAGCCTGACCTTGCTTCCAGAGATCATATATTTTCTTTTTCTACTCAAATTCCAATAGGAGTTTTACCAGTGATGGCTGTAACTCCCACACAGGAATAGCACAAAGCAAGACTGTACCAACTAGGGTACTTATAGCTATAAAATATAGCACACGTAGGACACCCCAGGTTTGAGCAATTTCCACTTGGAATGAGGCAGAACCAAGAAAAAAGTTTCTCTGAGATTCAGTATTCACAGAAGCCACTCCCACTCCTAGAAGGTTGAAAATATAGTGTCCTCTCTCCTCACCTTCTCCATCCCAGGAATACTTTAAGTAAATAGCATAGGCTAACCCTGTTTTTGTTGTCATTGAAAAAGAATCATTTAATAAACTACTGAATTTGAGCAAGAGATTCTCACAGAATGAGAAAAGCAACTCCAGAGGACAGTTTATCCTGTCTCTTAATAATCATCATTATAATGTAGAATGCATCAACACCCAAAAGGACTGGTATTTCTCCACTGACTATAGAATGAACAACAGTAACTAGTTTAAACTAGATGCTAACTTTCAAATAGGTGAAATCAGGTGTAAAGGATTTTGTCATCAATAATGTTGATGGGTCAAAATTCATAGCAGCGACAGGCTTCTTCAAGGCAGTCCTCCAGCTGTGCTTCAAAACAAATCTCTTCTTTAATATGCTAGTCTTTAGCTGACAGGTGCTTAGTAGAAGCAACAGTCTATGTTAGGGATTAGCTCTGCCCTTTTCCTTCTAGAGGCATTCAGCATAATTTTGCACAATGGTACAAGCATGAAGACAGGAAAAGCTCTTCTAAGAAAAGTGATGCTGAGGGTATATCTGGGACAGAATCAAACCATTTGGCTTGCCTGGCTACATTCCTTTCAAAAAGGGGATCTGCTTATTTGCAGTGTATGTACAATTATATATTCAGTCAAATCGAACCCAGATGTCAATAAATGCCCAGATGTTGAGTAAAACAGAGAAAGGTAGCAGAAATGGAAAATTCTACTAGTGCTGGTAAGCAAAATGTATTCTAACTTTATAGAGAGAACTGTCAGCCAAAGGAAAATTGAGATTTTGTGTAGATCTTGCATCAAAAGTAGTGTTTAGGATTAATGTAGATACCAAGTTAATATGAAAATTTACATCTGCTAACATAAAAGAAAAAAAAAATAAACTACATTTTTCTCCTTAGTTGAGAGTCTGTTCAAAATCTATACAGCAATGAAATCCTGAAAAAAGTGCTAAAATGTGAGTTACTCAGATATAGCCATAGGTTATTTTCATAAAGGAGATTTAGTGATGTTCGATACCTTGGGTCTAAAAGTCTTGCTTACCTTACGAGCTTTGTGAAGGTTAGACTTCAGGTTCATCCACACAAATTTCCAAATGTTTTTCTCCACTGCACAGCTAAGTCATCTGTTCACTGAGTGACAGCTCATAGCTGCACATAAGAAATCTACTGCATCTGAACATATCTTAGTTTCCAAAGGTTCACATTTTGGTCAAAAGGCAGTCAATGTCTACCAAATCACTTCCTCTCAAAAGAGGCTATTTCCATGTCAATTACGTGCCAAATTTTCTATATGGAAAAGTGACTACAAGTCCATTTTTTCTATTGACATTTTGTGTTTGGCTCCTCGTCCTCTTCCTGAAGCTATTTTAATGGAAGCTATGCATACAAGGCAGAGTCTTTCAGTTATTTTTATGGGAAAAATAATGGTTTTGTAGGATTGTTTTTGTTTTGGGTTTGTTTTTTGTTTGTTTGTTAGTTTTTGTATTTTTTTTCTCAAGAATTGTTGGAACATTTTAAACATAGATTTCTGCCAAACAATCACATTCAGATGGGAACTATGAATATAAACTTTGGGAATGGATAGTGATCAATTAAAAAAGCTATGAGAGAATTAAAAAGAGGATAGAATGGAAGTGTTATGCAACCTTAATTATATTTGCCATTGCTCTTCCAGCTATCAGCATCACTAAGAAAAAGTAAATTATGAATCCTTTTAACATTAATTTGTATTGTTGCTTCACATTATTCTTGTTTGGCTCAATGAAATAAAAAGTAAATACATAAGAAACTGTGTTTGAAATATTGTTTATTTCAAACTAACATATTACTAAACCGAGAATACCAAGCCAATAGGAAAATTAATTTGATATTTAGAGTCATTAGCTTCACAATATCCATTCTAGCATTCTGAAAACATTCTAGAGTGATTGTTAGGACAAAGCTGGTGTACTAATAGATTGAGTGAATGACGATAGGAAGATGCACAAGAAGACAGATGAAATCTAACTGTGCTTTAGGCCTAATGTTTCATTACCTTGCATATTAAATAATAACTTATGGAATTAACATGAAAAAAAAAAAAAGGTCATTAAATGCATATTCAGGACAAAATATGAGAACATCAATATTATTTAAGAAATATGGAAGCAAAAATAATATATTAAAATCTGGTTTTTTTATAATTAAGTGAACAAGGAGATCAAAAAACAGGTCTTCTCAGCCCTTTCCCTAAATAGGGTTGTGTGGCTGTTTCTTCTATAGTTTCAAAGACAACAAGCAGTTTGACTGATGAAGGGTTTTCCCTCATTTTCCTTGGTGTAAGGAGTGGTGTTGGTGTGGGGTAAAAACGCCATCTCACACTGATAAGAAATAACCTGGAGCCACAGAGATAACCATTCATGACATCCTCATTGTATAACCAGAGCCTAAAAAAATAGTAATCTAAGATGTTTCTAGGAAAGGAAAAATAAAGCGGATACCGAGATCATGTCACTTCAAGTAAATAAAGCAGTCCAGGACCCAGTCTCTGGCTGCAGGCTGAAGGACGTGGCATGACTCACTCCCACACAGCTGCATCCCCCCACCGCATCAGGATTGGGACCAGATTGTTCAGGCAGTTCTCCAAACCTTGCCAGGCATTGTGCAGGAGACTGTTCACTGGCTGCAGCCAAAACTGTGCCCAGGACCAGGCTAATAGTTTAACGGAAATTGCATGCAAGTGCGCTGACTCTTTTCATTTGCCAGCACTGACACTGCAACAGGGAACTGATCTGGGGGGCAGTGGTGGAGCAGAAAGGCAGTGCTGCCTCTGCAGAGGGGACTTCTGTCTGTAAGCTTTTGTTACTCAGCTTAAAGGACTACTTTCAGGGTAAAGCTGTACATATTTCAATAGAAGATCAAGTCTCAGCAAGGGTTGCCTGAGTTCTTACTGTCTAATAAAGATTCAGTAAATTTATGTTGTAGTAAAAACAATTGGGAGTAAAATTTCTTTAAAAAAATACCCCATTCATCTGACTACAAAGTGAGTTGCAATAAATACAGTATTGAGAAACAGAGCAGCTTAGCAGGGTTGTAAGTGGTCTCTGCATTCTTGCTGCAGCTCACACACACACATACACGCACATATACCATCACACTCTCCTCCTCGTGCTGCTAAAAGCAAACAGTGTAGATGATGGACAAACACTGCAAGCACAGATGTGTCCATTACAACCAGCATGAACTGCGCTCGTGAGGAGCACTGTCACTTCTGAAAACCCGAGTGTCTCCGGCTGTGAAAAAGCAGTGGGGTGTGAGAACAAAAGAAAGAGATGTTGTGATTAAGGCAGGGCTAATGGTTCATTAACAATATCCAAGGCCTGGCCCTGCAGCTTAGAAGTTGAGGATTTATCTTGAAATTACCTTTTGTTTTTTTTGTCATTGTTGTTGTTGCTGTTCATTTCTTTTCTCTGCCTTTTGAAATGGATTTTGTTTCTACTCTTGCCCTTTTGTCTGATGGCTCCTAAAACATAAAGCAAATGAAAACACAGATTGAGTGAAAACAATATTTTTTTTTCTTCTTCATCTCTTTTTTCATCTCTATGTCTGATGTGTGAGTCTGAGAAGAGGATAGAGGGGAGAGGCAGCATTCCTTTCTTCAAGGATGGCCCTACCCTGGTTTTTAGGGTCTAGCTTGGCAAACTCAGGGCATCCTTTAGAGCAGGTACAGTGCTGACCCAAACCAGTAACACCACTGAGACCTTTCCAACAGTTTAACAATGTCATGGGTGTGTAGCAGTGCCCATTTGGCACTAGATAATTTACTGTATAGACATGATGATAGCAAGTCTCTGGAGTTGTCCAGATGTTCAGTGTTGTGTTCATAGTTGCCACTCATGTTGCCTCAGTTGTCACTCAGCTGCCTCACTCACTGAGGCACACAACAGCACATACTTTTATTTGGATGCCACAAAAGCACCCTGCTGATGGACTGCAGCATGGCCTGAAAATTGTTTCAAACTGTCTGAACTAGAAGAAAACAAGCATACACACAACCATAACATAAAGCCATAGAGATTGTACATAATGTCTGAAGGAGCCTCAGGGTCAAGGGCTATGCACTGGGAGGCCAGTCGGTCTGCTACAGGGGGAGTCAGTCGTGGAGAGCTGGTGCATAACTGGGTGTCTGGGTAAGGGATTGCTCCCTGCCTCAGTAACCAGCACAGACAGTTGTTGATATTGGCGCTACAGTTCACAAAGTTCTGTTTTAGAGCACCCAGTAGTGACTCATAGCACTTAAAGTTTCCTTGATTGAAGCCACCTTAGGATGTGGTTTTGAGATGTCGGGAGGGAGGAATCTTCCTGTTCTTCCTCAGACACCGGAACAGAAATGTGCTCAAGTATTTCCAGGTCTCATTTCTGTCTTCCCAGCCAAAGACATGTCACAGGTCTGGTCCTGGTCAGGTAATTCTTCCTATTTGTACTGGTGGTACAGAATGATGTAGGCAGAGCAAACAAAAGCACTGAAGAGCATTTCAGGAAATGGTTTTGGAATTCTCTAGGTAACAGTGCATCCGCAATCTTCAGTTTCATGTGGAAACCAATACAGTGTCACATCATTGCTGTGATGATTCTACTGTAAGTCTGGGGTGACCAAATAGTGGAGGTTATCCTCCACTACTGACAGCTTTCAGTTAGGCACTTCTATTTCCTTTACGATACCTGGGTTCCAGATGGAACATATACATATATACATATACAATATACATAAGCATATACAATCAGGGAGGTTGTGGAGTTACCTCTTTAGATATTCAAGGCCTGTCTGGATGCCTACTTGGGCAGCCTGCTCTAAGGAGCCTACTTTGGCAAGGGGGTTGGACCCGATGATCTTTTGAGGTCCCTTCCAACCCCTACAATTCTGTGATTCTGTGATATAGAGCAGAGAAATCCTAAACAATAACACATTTGATCTAGGAGTTATTTAAGTTGGTTAGTTGGGAAGCATTACATGCAAGGCTGTATTTTAAATCTCATGTTTTATAGTAATTCTTCAGGATATTCCTTTATCTCCTCTTCTTATCCAAAACCTTCTCTGGCAGTTGCCCCCTATGTATTTGCTCTCAGATGTGTAGTGAGGGTGACTCCTTTATATATAGTTTTACAATCCTCAGTACAAGGCATATATCAATGAAAAAATTAGTTCTGCAAAGAGCAAACAAAGGTTGATTGGAGGACTCACCTTGTGAGAAGTTGAGAAAACTAACTTCGTTCAGCCTAGAAAGGAGATAGTTTCAGGAGGACTTAACAACAGCTGGACAGAACCTACAAAGTTATTACCAGCAAGATGGAGGCAGATTTTTCATGGTGGAACATGGCATGAGGATGTCATACTGATAAATGATGTAAAATGAAACAGAAGAGTTTCTGACTTTTTAAAAAGAGAAGAGGTTCTGATGCTGTATAGGGAAAAACCTTTTTACTTATAGGACAGTCAGGTTTTGGAAGATGTTTCCTAAAGATGTTCAGTCTCGATCATCAAAGGTTTTAAAGACTTGAATGGAAAAAGCCTTGAGAAGCCTCATCTCACCTCATAGTTTATTCTGCTGAGGAGGCTGCACTAGAGGCCCACTAAGATCTCTTCTAATTTGATTTATCCTATGATCTGAAACTTATATGTATAAGTCATCATCAGCTTCTCTTAGTCAATGGAGAGAAACAAGAACCTCTAAAAGGTTATTCATCTGATCTAACTCAAATCTCCAGCTTGGGTTGAGCTGGCTTGCCTGTATAAATTCTTATTTCACTCAGTAAACAGAACCCAATGTCACAGAATCACAGAATCACAGAATTTTCTAGGTTGGAAGAGACCTCAAGATCATCGAGTCCAACCTCTGACCTAAAACTAACAGTCCCCACTAAACCATATCCCTAAGCTCTACATCTAAACGTCTTTTGAAGACTTCCAGGGATGGTGACTCCACCACCTCCCTGGGCAGCCCGTTCCAATGCCTCACAACCCTTTCAGTAAAGAAGCTCTTCCTAACATCTAACCTAAAACTCCCCTGGCGTAACTTTAGCCCATTCCCCCTCGTCCTGTCACCAGGCACATGGGAGAACAGGCCAACCCACACCTCGCTACAGCCTCCTTTAATGTACTTATACAGAGCGATAAGGTCGCCCCTGAGCCTCCTCTTCTCCAGGCTGAACAAGCCCAGCTCCTTCAGCCGCTCCTCGTAGGACTTGCTTTCCAGGCCCCTCACCAGCTTCGTCGCCCTTCTTTGGACCCGCTCAAGCACCTCGATGTCCTTCTTGTAGCGAGGGGCCCAAAACTGAACACAGTACTCGAGGTGCGGCCTCACCAGAGCCGAGTACAGGGGGACGATCACCTCCCTAGCCCTGCTGGTCACAGTGTTTCTGATACAAGCCAGGATGCCGTTGGCCTTCTTGGCCACCAGAGCACACTGCTGGCTCATATTCAGCCGACTGTCCACCATCACTCCCAGGTCCTTCTCTGCCTGGCAGCTCTCCAACCATTCCTCTCCCAGCCTGTAGTTCTGCTTGGGGTTATTGCGCCCCAGGTGCAGGACCCGGCACTTGGCCTTGTTGAACTTCATACAGTTGACCTCAGCCCATCGGTGCAGCCTATCCAGATCCTCCTGCAGAGCCTTCCTACCCTCGAGCAGATCGACACACGCACCTAGCTTGGTGTCATCTGCAAACTTACTGAGGGTGCACTCAATGCCGTCATCCAGATCATTGATGAAGATGTTAAAGAGGACCGGCCCCAGCACCGAGCCCTGGGGGACGCCACTAGTGACTGGCCTCCAACTGGACTTGGCTCCATTCACCACAACTCTTTGGGCCCGGCTATCCAGCCAGTTTATCCAGCCAATGTAAGTAATTTAAACTTAGTCACCTAACATACAGATCACTCAAATCTTGTGATAAATATCTCAGTCTTGTGTCCTGTCCCTTCTTTTGCCTGTTAGGATTCAAAATTTCCTCTCTAATGATTAAATCCTAGGCTGCTCCTGGAAGCAAAGAGACAGCCACAGGATACTTTGTGCAGACAGCTGTTGTAAGATATACAGGCTATATCTGTATTAGAGAATAAAATGGGAAGAAAGAGCTGGCTAAAGCAGTGAATGACAATTGTACTCCTTAACTGTTAACACCCTCTCTGTAACAGCTGTAGTTCCTGCCAGATACCACTCTCAGACATAAATCTCAGTACAGCTTGGGGACTGTGCCCAATAAGCAGTGTGGATATAGCTACCTCGTTTGGGAAAAAACACAGAAAACACAGAAATCCAAACTGTGGATACAAGGCATGCTTCCCCAGCTTGGGGACAATCCCTAGCCCTGGAGTAGGCAGTCTTGTTGCCCTAGCTTAGCCAGTGGACTGTCTCAAACAAAACTGGTGGGAGTGTAATCCTTTAATGATCACCAAACTTCAGTTTATAAAAACTATTTTATTTTCCTAATAACTAAATGACCTTCCTCTGCTAGCTTCATGACTGTAGATTAATATGCTCTGGGATCACTGCCCAGTCACTTCTGCCAACACAGGAGCCATTCCAGGAGACATGTTCCTCTGACTCCCTGGTTAGATTTCAGTATATTTCAATTTTCCATTTGTAGATTATAATTTTTTCCAGCCCATGGTGTTCTGGTAACATACTAGATCTCTTGGAAAGTAGAATCAGCGGCAGTTTCCCATGCTAATTCATCTGCCACAGTGGCGGTATCTAAATGTCCACTTGAAATCTCCTTGGATAAATAAATCATGCCCTATTGTAGTGAATTATGTAGTGTTTTTTCTCTTTGCATCATCCTACTTCAGAAGTTTTGCACTAAGGCTGATTCTTAGAGAAAATTTCCATAGTAAAACTGTACAGTACAGTATTCTGCATCAAAACGCTGATCACAAATGTGAACAATGCATCACTTTGAATCTGATCCTGCCTGGTTCTTCTTGTATTTTCAACTTGAAGTTCCTGTGGGAATGCCTACAAGTTATTTTAAGATGCTCCTCTAGAACAAATTAATTGCAGTTACAGGCAGAAAATCTACAAGCACTTCCCAGGCATGGCTGGAGGCCACCCTCTCAACTGAGCAGAGCTCTTTAACCTGTGGACATGACACCTCTCATTTTAAACCAAGGAAATCATTTAGTGGTGTAATTAATTAGGAAATCACTAAGCTTGCCTGGACATGAGGTAGGTGGCTTTCTTACCATACTTCCCCACCTCTCCTCAACTTCAATATTTTTCTAGCAAATATATGAGTATATTCAACAATATTATTAGAACATCAGACAAGTTTCAGATAACTACTAGTGGCATAGAAACCTTCCACCTCAGAAAGCATTTGCTTCAACAGCAGTAATTATATTAATCTTAGCTAAACTACCTGTATTAGAAGTTTGTAGATCATTATATGTGGAGCTTTTAAACTGTTTTGTTAGTGCTAATATCCAGTCCTCTCCATGTGCAATATTTTACAAGGATGGTGGGATAAGTACCTCACAAATTCTAAGACGTGTACCCCTGCAGCATCAGAAGTTGTGAGTGCCACTGCATTGCATATAAATTAACTGGAGCTGACTCTCTGAAGCATCTGGCACTGATGCACCATTTTGAAAAATATAAGCAGAACTACTCTTCTCAGAGCAACCTTTGTGCAGCTGTGTGCCAGGTGGGGATGATGGCCTAGGCCTAGAAGAGTGATAGGATCCTGGGATATTTTGTCACAGTACGTGCATAGAGCTAAATGAAGGAATACATATGGACTAGAGGTTTAAACAGGTTTGACATAAAGATCAGCTAGGTGAGGGGCACAGGTCTGGAGTCTTGATTTGAGGAACTTAAAGAGGACATGGAGTTCAGAAGCCAGGAGATCAGGAGCTGCTCTAATGTTTCTTCTGAGAGCAATCTTCAAACAAATACAGTTTGAGAAACTCCCATTTTAACTCTCTTCCTCTGAAGGGATACCAGTACTATGCATAGACCAGAACACCAATCCTGTGCACACTCAGCTACAAACCTAGGAGAGATCTTTTTGCTAACATGGGGAATGACTACAAGTGATGCTATATGTGCATACAGTTTGCATGCTACTGTGATATACTGAATAAATAATAATAAGTATAAAAACAGACCTACATTTTAGCAGCCATATCTCATCTATATTTGTAGATCCACAGTCCTAAACATAATAAATATAGCTGATATTGTCCAATATGTATTTAATGCAGATATTCCAGGATGCCCAAAAAACACATTGAAATATATGAATTGATTACATAAGCAGCATTTTTAATGAATAGGGTCTATAGATTTTATAGTATTTTCTCTCTCTTGAATCTTGTAAAATACATGGAAGTCTTAATTATAGATGAAGATATCTGAACTATGTTGGCCTTTGATTTTATACTACAATATGTAATTCCTGCTGGTGTAATAAACCAATAAGCTCAGTATTGTTATAAATGACTTTAAATTTATAAGTCTATCAAAATACCTCCTGGTTCCTGTTAATGTTTAGGAAACATTTCAGAAATATTTCAGGTTCCTGGCTGAAAGAATTGCTTCACTCTTTGCTGAGCTTCTGTTGATCCAATGTCTTGAAATAATCAGTGGTTTTAGGTACTATATGAGTAGCACACATGCAAATGTTGTGTTTACATGAGAGATACAGAAGGAGCTGAAGGAAAGTAGAAACCAGTTTGACTGCAAGGACTTCCTCCAGTAAGTTTTTTGGATGTAAGAGTTCCATTATCATCCAGTTGTAAATCACATTTTTGTTTGGAAGGTAGGAAATGGATGGACTGCCTCTCAAATATCACCCTCAAATCCCGGCCATTTTGCTAATGGACAGACAACTGGTAAAGTTCATGCAGTATTACTGTTACATGCCTGATTTTTCCTGCTTCTTAATGAGATTTCAGCTCTTGCTTGCTTTTTGGCCAAATTCATGTCAATACTTTCGCAAAATGAGTTTCACTTCTCACCTTGAAGATAACTAGTATGTGGATGCTAGCAAAAGTTGACAAAAGTCAGGTGTTGTAGCTGAAGATAGTTAAAATACATTCCCTCTTTTTCTTTGACTAGGTGCACCTTGATATGGCTCCTGGAAATTCTGAAGCTGGAAACAACAAAACCCAGAGTGGGAAGGGAGGGCAGTAAAAGGAACTGAGACCTGTTTGCTGATATTATCAGGCTAAATACATAAAATGAAGAAGCATCTGATTCTACTTTTAAAACTCAAACTTAGAGCATGTACTAGAAGAACCTGGTAATGTTTTATGACAGAAAACCAGTAAAATCTTCTTGTCAAAATACTAAATACCACATAAAGCAGTTACAGATGCTGTATTCATGTAGATTAGCTAAAACATGGCATAAGCTGTAGTTTCCTGAAACTCTCTCCTGAAGCCAAAACTGAAATGTTCAATGTTTGTTTTTTGTTGGTGGTGGTGGTTTTACGTTTGGTTGGTTGGTTGGTTTTTGGTTTTTGGTTAGTTGGCTGTTTTTGTACATTTGGTTGGTTGGGTTTTGGTGATTTTTTTAGATTGGCTGTTTTCTTTTTTTTGTTTGTTTAGTTTTGTTGTTGTTGTTCCTCAACAAAATCAGCTTTAAAAATATGATATTTAAAAAGTGTTGTATTTTCTAAATTATACTGACTTTGGGCTAGGTATTTTTTCTATTGAAGTTCACACCATAGTCTGAGACATGTTAATTTAGGGTAGGCGTCTACTCTGTCAGCTGTTTGGTAGAATGTATAGACATATATTCAAGGTCTTTCATTCCCTGGAAGCCTGAGGAACATTGTGGATATTGCCTTTCAGCACTAAAACTGGTCAGCTTATGGTAGCATTTTCTCATTTCAGTGTCTGCAGGTCCAAACCGCAATGATCCACAAGGGGATTAAAGCATATATTAAAGAGGTTTTTAGCCCCTGTAGATTTCTCCTTCTAATTTGCCAGAATTTTATGTACCCCTTTCCTGACCCTAAAAGTTATATTTTCTTCCATCTGGAATGATTGTTTCATGTTAATATGTTGGTTTGAATATAAAACATAGGAATGTTGGTTAGCAGAAAACCTAATGAAGGCTCTGGGTTTTTTTCCTTTGGGGGCTTTTTTTTTTTTTTTTTTCCTTAAAGAAACACTACTCATTTGTTCAGGCCAAGAATGTAAGATTTCCAATGTTACTCATGCAAATCTAACATAAAACATGAACATTAGGTAGTAAATCCATGTTTAGGCACCTAAATAAGCAGCCTGATTTAACACATTAGCATTCTGGTAAAAGCACATTTTTTATTACCAGACCTCTGTCATCTGAATTCAGTCAGACTTATTAATAATTGAAACCCATCTTATAAGAGGGACTTGTGTCTAATATCTGCTGTAACTACCATTATAACAATTACACTGGAATAAGATCCCAGGGAAAATGAGATGTGAACAAACTGGATGACATTTTATGTAGGTACTTCATCTTGGACAGCATCTTCCATCTGAAATGGCCATTGTAAAATGGACTACACCTCCCAATGGCTGAAAATCCAGTTTGTGTAGTTAACCATGCAATGTACCTTATAAAGGCTCTGGTAGCTGAATACATTTTTGAGAGCAGAATTTGGTTGCAATGTTCTCTTGTTGAGAATTTCCATTTGTTTGATTTTTTTCTTTCTCCCACGTCCTCTACTTATTCTAAAGAAAAAATGTGTTTTCTCTTGCATAAATGAAAACCCAATAAACATTAAGCCCACTGAATTTTTAACTAAGTAGTTCTGAGAGAATGAATAGGAAAAAAATACACACATGGTAAACTCAAAAGTACTTAAGTAGACACCCATATATGGTAATATGTATGGGTTAAATACTAACATATTTGGAAGAAACACATGACAAGAATCCCTGTCCAGAGCCAAAGCCTCATAGACAAAGGGCAGAATTTACCACAGGCTTCCCTATCTCAGCTGCACGCAAAGCACGTTTCTTTTTTGGATGCATCTGGACCATCATCCATTATGCATTCCATATGACATACATCTCAATGGGGTTTACTTCACCTGCTTTCATGAAGTGAACCTTCTTCTTCTTGCTCTCATATAATAAAAAGGTTTGCTACTGAGTATTAAAATGTGTGCAACATATGGCAGGCATCTGTGGTGTGCTGCCATTACACTTGACTCTCACACAATATGGTGAGACATCTTTCCTTCCAAAATCACCTTATATCTAAAACGCGAATGCAAAGCAACACACCTCAGTGAACACCGAACACATAAAGAGCTTCAAATAGGTTCTGTTCGACTGCATTTTGCCTAGATGTGTCATGGAATAGCACATATATAGGAATCAGTTTTAATGTGGTCTGTTCCTGTTTTCATTCAGTGAGGCTTTGTTTTAACTTCTGCTTTGTTTTCACTACTTCTTTTTTTTTAATGAAATTTAAGATTATCATTAAGAGTGCAGGCCACTGGTAACAAAATGTTTTTCCATGGTTCCAATACACTGTGCACTACATCAAGACACTTTGTGCCCATCAGCTGAGACAAGATAATTCTTTGAACTCCACGCCAAGTGTGATGTAAAATGTATAAAAATGCATTCTCAGTAAAAGGTTTAAAGTAATAAAACTTACTTCATATTTGCAATGTCTTCAATGTATGCACAGTCTGCTAGTTTGGTAGTTGTGCTTGTTTGGGAAGCAAACAGATATAATTGAGATCCTTTCCTTTTGAATGGGTTCCTGAAGCTTCTTAATTATCCTTAACTAATCCATTTTAAGAACTAATTTACAATTCTTCTCCTGAGCATCCTTATGCCAGCAAGTTCTCACTTGCAGGTATTGAAAGTTTAAAATTTTCTGCTGCTTTCAGGCTGCACCCACAGAAAATGTACATGCAAATGTCAAGCCTCTCATGCCCAAATGTCAGCACATGCTGCCTGTGCTCACATAGCCATGGTATAATCATTTACATCTGTGCAATATGAGTTCAAAACTCGGGTGTTTCACTCTTATTTACTGTCTGGCAAAGTAAAGAGCTTGAAATTACATTTTCTTTAAGACCAATCTAATATACCAGCTAGTATAAGAGTGTATTAATGTAAGGTTTCTCTTATCCCTCACTTACCATAGCAATAGAGACTTACACTTCTTTGGTACTTGCCCAATCACCAACTTAAGGTGCAAGACCCTGGAAAGCTAGACCCACTTTATGCAGAAGCTGAACATTTGTCTTGTGTTACTTTCTTATGTTGTATTGCATTAGAAATGCTTCCCCAGTCAGATACTAATGTGTAAATGAAACGGTATTCCCAAATTATTCATCCTCCATGAGAATGAAAAAGATATTGAAAGAAATTCAAAACAGACTGAGGATTTTTGAAAGATATCTTTCAAAAGGGAAAAGAAAAAGGGCCATCACACAAGGCATTTCTAGAAGCAGGTAATGGGCCATTCACATCTGCTATCTGCAGTGAATAACACAACAAGCACATTTCTCGGTGATATCTATAGTTGTACCACTATCACCTTACTGTAACCCCATGCAACCTCTGTTACTGCAAGAAGAGGTGATGCTCTGACTGTTCACAGGCAGGAGTAGGAGGCAGGCATGTAAGCATTGCATGCCACAGGGTCTGTTTCAATACTGAAGACTGACGCACATAGACACGTGCAGAAATATATCAATCCTTTGAAAAAAACAGTGAAAGAATTTCTGGCATTCACCACTATACCTGGCTCTGCAAAGATTACAACTGTGAGCCATGTTGTAGGCGTTGCAGGCATGGAGAATTTGCAATGTATCAAGAGAACATATTGCCTCTATGAAATGAGTGCAGCAATTCAAAGCAATTTTGACTGAAAAGGACTCATTTTAATTTACAGTTATGGCTCTTTCACCATCCCTGAAGTATAACATTGCCTTAAAATGGATATAAGTAATCCTATTCTATCCCACTCTAAGGCTCGTTTATGTTGCTTAAGTGCAAAAATGAAATGTCTGTAGAATGGCTCTCGAATTATGTGTGCAAAGCGCTTACTGACCTGCTATCTTTTCTTTGATTTTAATACTTCAGGGAAAAGTACAGAATTACAGCTTCATCAAATCAAGTTACAGAAATAGTGAAATATATAGAAATAAAGAGAGAGGAATAGTGTGTACAAAAAAGATAAGTCAATGGAAGATATGTAGGGCCAGATCCAGACTCATGCTACAGTTAAGAAGTTCTAAAACCACTTTAAAAACATGGTTGGAATCAGGAAAAATAGAAGAAAATCACTCAGAAAGAATAATCTAGTCTGAAGGAACATCATAAATTTACTTTGAATTACTCTGAGGGTTTATGATATCAGATATTGCATTATTGTATTTATGATAATTTGATTGCATGAAGGAACTGACATCTGAAGGCTCATGTATATAACTTCAGATGTTTCTGAAGAAGAAAACAGTTTTGGAAAAGAAAACAGTGTTTGGAATTATTTCCCCGCAAGCCAGCAGTGCACTTTGTGGTAACCCAGTGGGCAGCACAGCTGTTGTATTGTGGTGGGTAAGACAGCTTGTCTCAATGACATGAGCTATGCTTCTTGTCCTCAGGGCAACTGGACAGTCCCTATATCAGTATTAAATGTCTTTAGTTTGATGGCCAACTGGGCCATAGCTTGCAATAGATGTAGAGAGCTTGCAATAGAGAGCCAGCATGGCTTTACCAAGGACAAATCATGTCTGACCAATCTGTTGGCTTTCTATGATGGAATGACTGCATAGGTTGACATGGAAAGACTGAGCGATGTCATCTACCTGGATTTCTGTAAGGCTTTTGGTTTGGTCCCGCACAACAACCTGATCTTCAAATTGTAGAGAGATGGATTTGAAAGGAGGGCCATTTAATGGATAAGGAATTGGCTTGAAGGTCACACCCAGAGAGGTGTAGTCAGTGGCTATATGTCTGGGTGGAAGGTGGTGATGAGTGGTGTCCCTCAGAAGTCTGTCCTGGGACCACTGCTGTTTAATATCTTTATCGATGACATAGTGTAATCATGGAATCACGTGCACCCTCAACAAGTTTGCAGATGGCACCAAGCTGAGTGGTTCAGTCAATAAAACAGTAGGAAGGGATGCCATCCAAAGGGACCTGGACAAGCTAGAAAAGTGAGCCCATGTGAACCTAATGAGGTTCAACAAGTCCAGGTACAAGATGCTGCACCTGGGTCAGGGCAGTCCCAGACATGAGTACAGACTGGAAGACATTGAGAACAGCCCTGCAGAGAAAGACTTGAGGATTCTACTGGAGGAAAAAAAAAAATGTCTTTTGGAAGTCTTTGGATGCGACACAATACACTGTCTCCATTTAGAGGAATGAAGATAGGAATATTTCCTACACCTTTCAGAGGTGTGAAGGTTAAATCCAATAAAGAGGTTTATATAATGTGAATATGGATATCTAGAGGAAGCATGGTGTAGACAGGACACCTCTGTAAGTCCATGTACTACCACACACAGCAGAGTCAAGCAAGGCATGGCAGTGTTTTTCAGGGAAAACTATGTGGATGTTGGAAGCAGCAGAGCCATGTTAGCACATTGCTGCACCTGAACCAATAACAGTGGCACCTGAACTAACAGGGCCATGATGAGGTGATCACATACTGAAATAGGCAGGGTTAGCTCAGTAACTCCACATTACACTTTGTAGTGTGTCCTTCCTCAGAAAAGTCATCATAACACTTCCAGCTATGAATTGGGATACTTTATCTTTTATTTAACTAATTCAAATTAGTTATTATTTAAATAACTTAAGTTATTTAAATTAGTTAATTTAATTAAAATTTATATTTATTTTTTATTTAACTAAGCAAGGAAGATGCCATCTGTCTGTGTTGAAGCTGCAGATGGTGTTGTGCATATCAGAATAAATGAGGAATAGCTTCCCTGAAGACATCAGAGTCAAACAGACAGAGAAATAGGGGAAGTGAGGTGTGAATTCAGCTCAAGAGTTGTTTCATTCATTTTTTTCCTGTCCCAACTGATGTGTGGAGTGAGTGAATGACCCTTGGCAGTAGACCAGAATGAAGGATGTTGAGATCAAAGGAGTACCAGCATACCACTGTACTTCACAGAATAGTGTGTATTTGGCACAGAAACCCCTCTGATAAGCATTAAAAATATCTTTTTAATG
Organism: Anas acuta; assembly: GCF_963932015.1. Classification (NCBI taxonomy): domain Eukaryota; kingdom Metazoa; phylum Chordata; class Aves; order Anseriformes; family Anatidae; genus Anas; species Anas acuta. The sequence continues at coordinate 107,676,104 of NC_088981.1, forward strand.
GATATTTTATTCTCTTGATAGAGTTTGTTTAAGATTTGAAAGTGACACAAAAGTAATTTATCCTCACATGTAAAAATGCACTCTCCAGATAGAGATAATGTATTAATTTTACTCATTCATGTAACACTCTGAAAACTAATCTTAGGTTCCTCCCCCAGTGCTGTGGAAAGTAAAAATTAATTGACTTGGGTACAAGGAAAGGAATGAATTTGCATTTGCTTTACTTTAAGATTCTGCTTTCAAATTAACAAACCTAGGTCATCTGCAAGCAATCATTTGTTTTCTACTACAAATTCTGCTCCATCATGTGCTTAATATGTCATTTGTTCATTAGCATGCTTGTTCATTAATTTATATTTAACAGCACACTCTGTGGTCCATCATACTAATGTATTTAATTTCTTCAGTCATCCAACATACAGTGCATAATGTGGTCAAAGTTACATGAAAATGATCTTATATTTATACACTGTCTTTCAGCCAGAAGAATCCCAGATCAGGTTCATAAACTATCTTCTGTGAATAGGTTTCTAGACAATGGTTTAGTGCAAATATAATTACGGATCTGTTTTACCTTTGTATACAAATTTCCAACTGTTCTTTTTAAACTGGACGTGTATTGCAGATATGTCATGATATTGGCTATTTGATCCTTACTTTTCTTACTAATCAGAAACTTTCTTCTCTTCTCCACTTTGAACTTTCTCTTGGTTAATCCTGGTGCTCTTATCAGGGTTTTGAAGTAAGGAAAAAAACAGCAAGAAATTACAAAATAAGAAAATCTGGAAGTGAACACTAAAGAGAGAACATTGTGTGCTTTCTTTGCAAGACATTATTACACCAAAGACAAAATGGAGGCCTGTCTTTGAAAACAGAAGACTCCTTTAACAAAGTAGATTACAGTTTAGAGATAACAAAGACAGAAGGGTGTTAGAGTTACATAGCTCCCGTGAGCCAAATTTCAAGCACTATTTACACAGCACTATGAATTATCTATGCCTCATGAAACAGAAAGAGGACTCTCTATAAAGTATTGCCTAATCTTAAAGACAGACAGACACAGATCACAAAGCAGTACATTTTGCAAGATCCAGAAAATACAGTTCTGTTATGTGGAGAAAATCAGCTTTGCTTAGAAGTCAGATTAGCAACTCCAGTTCAGTGCCATGTTCATCTATAAATAAGTTGAGATAGGTATATTCCCCATTTTTTTGTACAGATGTGTTTAAACACAGAACAGGTGTTTTTGGTTGGTTGGTTTGGTTGTGGGTTTGTTTCTTTTGTTTGTTTGTTTGTTTCAGGTAGGAGATCATATAAAGTATGTTCTACCTGAAATTAAAAGGAAAACATTTAGAAGGAAGGATTTCTCTTGGAAAATGGTAACAACAGCAACAACAACAAAACTTTCGTCTAATTTTTAAATGGAAACCAAGTATTCAGAAACAAAATAAAATCCCAGAAGAAAAATGTAATGGTTTGGGGGGGCTCAGAAACCTACAGTTCTGATGCCACCTGTCTTCTTTCCCCTGAGACTCCAAAACTAGGCTACATTTTTCATTATAGCCACTTATTTCCTCTCTCACTGAGCTGCCATGATGCAGCATGGAAATATGTGGCCACTGTGCTTTTCAATGATAATAGCTTCATGAGTAATCTAAAGGTTGGAAAAAAAAAGTAAAGACATGGGACTCCTAACCTAGAAATTCCTCAACCACACTTACCAATACTTTTCTTTGTTTAGTGAGCTACTCAAAAAAAAAAAAAAAAAAGCCAATACTTTATTATGCATATTTAATATTTATTATTAGCCAATACTTTTTTATGGAAAGCCAACACATTCAGTTACAGGGCTACATTTAGGGACTACAGATTTGAATAGATTAGTCTATTCTAGGTGAACAATGCAGGGCGATGAAGTTCATCATAACTACCCAACTCTTTCCCTCCTTAATCTTGGACCTCCTTTTATGAGCTAAGTTAGCTGAGCTACTAGCCATCTGGAGACAAGTTGCACACACACCTTCCCTTTCCTCTACAAGTATTATTATATAGTAGTATACTATGGTATTATATAGTAGTATACTATATTAGTATATAGGCTAGATAAAGTCTTTAATCATGCACTTCACATGCATTCTTCATGCATTCACGTGCATTCTTGATAAAGCAGGGTCAGGTACGGGACTAAGTACTGCCTTGTGACTGTCCCTGCCACTAAATTGTTAGGATGCTCCCATGCACAGCCTCTTGATGTGATAATTCACAGTGCCAGAACAGCTTAGAAACAGCCCACACCAGACAACACTGACAACTAATCAGCCTGGACACAGCCACTCTTTTTGCTAGGACAAGCCAGTCTGGCCAGAAACTGTGCTCTGCCACTTAGCTTCAGAGACAGACAAGAGGCCTTGGATTGTTTTCTTTAAGAGTGTGTAGTCATAGTGGTTAAATGATTGACCCCAGAGGAGTATCCTCCCACTTTTTATGGTCTTCTGTTCAGACTTTGAACAGACTCTTCAGGAAACACACATTTTAAAAGTTTATTGAATTGACAGCGAAATGACTGTATCTTGTGGTTTCCCCCAAGTTTTCAAGTCACTGCTAAGAATTACCCTATGAGTCTTTGATAGATTTTGAGGTGGCAGTTTTTCATTCTCCAAGATAGATTACAGGTCTCTGTGGTACATATTTTATTGGATGTTGTGAGTCTATTGTTAACCCATGTTAGAAATTGTAGGCTCTTCATACTTTTAGTTCTGGAGTTCCTCATTTTAATCCAATGTGTCAGGCAACATGAGATCTGTCGCATTAATCTTCAACTGCTGATCCTACACCACTGTTAATTGGTAAGATAGAGTGTCTCAGCTCTCTAATCTTATAAGGATCTAATTTTTTGACAAGTAGCTTATAAGATATACAAATGCATGTGTTATATCAAATGATTATAAAATTCTATGTAATGACACTGTTATTTAATGACATTTTATTTTATGACACTGTTAAGAACACTGAAACAGGCTGCCCAGGGTGTGTGTGGAGTGTCCTTCTCTGGAGACATTCAAAAACCACCTGGAAGCATTCCTGTGTGACGTGATCTAGGTGTTCTTGCTCCAGCAGGGGGATTGGACTAGATGATCTTTCAAGGTCCCTTCCAATCCCTAACATTCGGTGATTCTGTGACACAGTTACTTGCCTGAAGTTATTATTCTATTTGAAGTTAGTCAGTTAATAATGACTTAATTGCATATGAAAGTATGTTTTCTACACAAAAAAATATCCTGAAATGAAGTAAAGGCTCATGGGCAAAGTTTAGATAAGATTCATCTTGTATACACAGAACTTCATAATATGCATATAAGACTCAATGTCTTCCTTGCTATTTCAATGAGATTTGGACCATTGTTTCAAGTCAAACTTGTATTGATGTGTTCCTGAGCAGAAATGGATTTATGCACATCCTTCATTGGTCTGTTCAACCAGCAATTTTAACACTAGGTGCTATCAGCATTAAAAGCTCCACCAAGATATTACACTGAAATTCAGCAAAAGCAGGATAAAATTGCAGCATGCATTCTTTAAATATTTATACAGTACATCAAAACAAATGAAACTGGAGATTCCATTTCCAGTGTGAGCTACAGCATAGCTAGAATGGGGTCTACTATGTCATGCCACTTATTTTCATTTCTTTGATATATTTTTTTATAATGCTTCTGCTGAATTAGTAATCAGGAACAAGGGACAGAGTCATACTGTTTTAAACCTTCAGTATTCCTAAGAGTAAACAGATACCCAGTGAAGCAATTTAGAGAAGCCTTTAACCCTATGAATTATTTTGCAAGCATGAAAGTCACTTTCATAGATCAAGTTTATCACAGCATAGAAAAAAAAAAGTATGTATTTCTAATTATATTAGACTTTTTATACTTCATAAAAAGAATAATGATAATAAAAAAGAATCTTTCCTTTTAATATATATTAATCATTTTGTTAATCAGGTCTGAGTGTCTCAGGTCTTAGATACAAAGTATCTCATGGAGATTAATATCTCTACAGAAAAAAAAAAAGGCTGTAGAGTTTCACAGTAAGAGCTCTTTTTCTGTTATTTTGGTGCAATATGAATGCAGTAATACATGTGTAAAGGGCTGATGCAAAGAAAATGGGAATAATATACTCTTCCTTTCCAAGTTGAATGGACAAAAAAAAATATATATATATATATATATATATATATAATGCCACTAAAACATGGAAGAGTCATATCAGGCCTCAGGAAATCACATTTATACTAAAGCAGAATAACTGCAGTCCATTTAGTTTCTTTCACTGTAATGCACGACACTGTCCCATCTTGAAACCCTTTTTAGGAGATAAGGACAGGGGTGAAATGATGGTCCAGATCTCATTCTTTTTTCACAAGAACTGAGCATTTTCAACAGCAGTAGGATACCTAACTGTTGTAGGATATCTCTAAATTGCATGTTCAACACTTTCTATATTAAGGCCCTGAGGCCCCGGATCTCTTTATTTCCTTACATGGGGAGGGAAGCCTTAAGATATGTCTTAATTCAACAGTTCATCTTCTAAAGAAACACCTAGAAACAGTTCTGTCCTAAAGGAACATGTAGAAACTGAGGAGGACTGTTCCCAACCTTATGAAGCCCACAAATCAAATGCCATATATTAGACCTATATTACAAAAACATTAAACTTCTAGTAGTTTACAGAAGAAAAGACAAATAGCTTCTTGTAATTTGGTTGATATAGTTATAGTCCACACACAAACTATCCAGACTTACACTGACTGGAAATAACATTTTTTAAAAATCACCTCCCACATCAACTGTGTTTTCCCAACAAGTGTCTCCTGTAGACCTGATTTCAGCACACTGAGACAAAAAGTGCTGAGCAACCTGGGCTGAACTCAATTCCAGTGAAAATGTGTTTGTGCTAGTTCAAGAGCTTATGAACTTGCACAGTCTCAGTAAGCTTTTTAGTTCATCCAGTTATATGTCTGAGTTTCAAAGAATTTTAACTTTCAGAAGCTTCACACTACAAATTCAGAGCTTAGCCAAACGCACAAGCTGAATACCACGTTTATGTATTTATTTATGTATGCTTTATTGATTTATTTATTGGTCCTAGAATAGAAGCAGTATGAAATCCTACTACTGGATTTTATTAATAATCATCTGCCTGAGCCAGGCTAACTGAAAGAATTGCTGAGGTTCACAGTCTATCCAATGAACCTTCCTCTGTTCTTTTCAGCAAAAGCCAATAGCCATTTATTTCTTTTCTCTGCTTTCTCTCCCCAGCCTTGCTACAGTACAGTGAACTTAAAGTGTCTCTGTCTTTCCCTCTGTGCATGCTCATGAAGTTTTTTAGTTCTCAAATTCCTAAAGAAAATTCTGATTTGGCATAGCCTCAAGTTCTTTTAAACACAAACACTATCTCCCTTGCTTTGTCATTCTCCTTGTTTTTTCTGTCAGCCTTTTCTCCTCCCTTCTTCCTTGCTATGTCTACCTTTATCTCTCCCTCACTCAATTCCTCAGTGAAGAAAGCTAACACTCAAAAAAAAGTAATGTTTATATGGTGATTATCTTAGCTTAGAGCAATGCTACTGGCAACATCATAAATAAAACACTTTTCTAGGGCATTGTTAGATAAACTCTATCTTACAATTTCCAAAATTTTCATGTGCTTCACTCTTTCGGAAATTTCTTTTCCTTCATGTCAACAATATCATCTGTTCTAATTTTGTAGGTTAGTAATAATGCTGCTGCTTAAGACTTTGCCTCACTTTTGCATTGACTCTAGGAAAATTAGAACTTGAGCATGAATTTTGATCTTCAGCATGTAGCAAGTACTTTGGAATGACCTAAGTCTTTCTGCAGTAGCTAGGTACTCAGAAGAAACATCTGTATCAACATCAGGTACACCACCACAGACAGACTACAAGCTCCTGAGTGATACTTCAGGCAACCCTACTCCAAAATGAGATAAGGCTGTGAAGTATACTGCTGAATATAGCTCTTGGATCTTCAAGCCTCCAGATGTAAGGGAGATGAAAAAATTATGTAAATGGATTTTGCCAACCTGTTACACAAAGGTCATGACAGAAAGAGGCTTATTTGCTCTTTCCCAGTCTTTCTTATGTGTATATGGCCGTGCACAATAACCTCTCATTTAGTAGTCCTTGCAGAAGAAAATCTCTGCCTTATGAAAATAAGACTTGTTGAAATTGCTGCTTTGCTGATCTCCTGGGCAGTTTTGCCACTGACCTCAACAGTATGGGTATTTTCCTCTTTGGTTATGATAAATGAGGCCAGCAGAAAATTCTCTGAAGGTAACAGTTGCTTATGGACAAAAGAGAACTTGCAGAACATATTTGGTCTTTTCACTATTTTTTTCTGATCTGCATATTCATTTACTAAATTAAGCTGTGTTAAAAATAAATCTGTACTTATGCCTGTTAATGTTAGTTTTTAATAGAGAATTTCCATATATTAAATTAAAAACTTCTTTCTCTTGTTTTTTTGTTTTTGTTTTCATTTTTCCATAAGGATTACGTCAAAAAATTATTATGGTTTCTTTACAGTTTTCAGCATTTCATTTATGTTTGTATTCAGTGATTTTCATAGGAGCAACTGACAGATGCATTCATAGTGATTTATGTGGAAAGGGAAGCATAGTCACATTAAGCATATAATGAGGGCCCTGGAACATTAGTTTACATTTTGCTGGCAGTCACAGTGGCTTTGGCAGTGGATTTTAGATTACCTTAGCATTCATGTCTAAAACATATGTGATAACTAGCCTCAGCCTTCATCTTACTGTTGATCTTTTAAAACAGTGAACATAAGATAAAGATCTGTTGTGGTTCTCTTCTCAGCTCTTCATAACATTTCATAAATAGGTCAGTTTTAGCATGTTTATATAAATTGATTCCCCTTCTGGGAATGCTGGGCTGTGATAAACAGTACTTTCCAATTAGTTTGTTTTTATAAAAATAGTTGGGGATTACTATTACAGCTAAAAATATTCTAAATATAAGTATTTTCTAAGTCAAGAAAATGTTTTCTGTCTGTTACTGACAGATGAACTGCAAATGCACACTTCTGTTCCCTTCAAAATCAATATTGCAGTCTGTATGTATACAGACTTCTTTTTGACATTGCATAGCAACATGAAGATCTAGACCTGCAACATGGTGCTCACTATCACAAGTCACTGTAACCATAAAGGAAGAATGACTAAGGCCAATGAAACTCTCTTGGTTTGTAATCTCTGCACTTAACAAACATCTACATGATCAGATTCTGTTTTGTCATATTTGCTTTAGAAGTCATTCTGTTGGCTTGCAGATTTGTACATTCCTTTAGATGCCAGCTGTCCTTTTAATTCTCATTAATGATTCATTTTATTTGATTTTGTTGTCAGGCCTAAAAACAATTTGTTTTTTAAATCAGGTCAACTGGTAAATCATTTGCCCTGTAAACTCCTTCAGCAATGAGTAGCATTGGATATATCAGAAAAAGATGTAAGAAATGGTAAGAAATCATTACTTGGAACACAGAGAACTTCTATTTTTTTACCATTACTATTCATCTTGATGATTATATCTTTCTTCAGAATAGTTAACAGAATTGTGGTGATAAATTCTGTGCCTTGACCCCCCACTTTTTCATACCATTGCCCACAGCTTTATGGGAGAGACTGAAGTTCTGAGTGGCCTAGCTCCCCTGCTCACTTTGTAGTAGGTTTCATCCAACAGCAGATGGAATTCCCAAGGCATGTCAATTTAATTTTAGGTTGTGCATGTAGTGCACATGTTGCCAATTACAGTGGTGTATGATGTCTTTCTAGGAAGGAGGTCTCTCTCTCACACTGGGTGAACATGCTAAGGATAAATTTTGCAAAAGTTATTAAATCTGGTCTCAGTCATGTCTTAACAGCCTGCATAAGGACAGGACCATATTTCAATTATTTCTTACTGTCTAGAAATAAGAGATTCCTCTCCTGCTTCTCAGATACTCTCTCAGCAGTAATGCACTCAGACTCCTAGGGAATGGAATAAAATCTCTAGGTTTCAGATGGACTTCAGTGATGATGTTATTATACAGCTCCATCTGAGCACAGAACTTTAGACTTCATTTGTTAGAGCCCTAGGACCATGGTTCTGAGAAAATTGGGAAACCCCAAAACAGGCTCTCAAACAAGTATTCAGATGGATAGATATATAGCATCAGTTATCTAGAGTAGGGAAAAATACAGAATAACTGGATAAGGAGCATTAGTGTACAAGTTGATCAAAAAATACTGTTGAGTTCAGAACAGCTTCAGACAGCAAATTTGGGAAGAAGGAGAGGGCTGTTTTTCTAAACCAATTCTTCTAACTATTCAAAGCAGTGGAAAGAACCTCTGCTTAACAGAGCAAGGCACAGTCTCTTCCAAATATTCTAACTGCTGGGCAATTTGGTCTCTCAGATAATTGCATACATTTCTTGTTCCATATTTTATGTTCTAAAAAGACTTTCCCTGTTTTCCTCTATCCCAACAACTTTGGAAGTCTCCACTTCCCTGTATCCCATTGGCCTAGTCCCACAACCTTGCCAGATCATTGGAGATGTGACTTCAAAACAAAACTGCCACCAGGCTTGCTTTTAGCATGAGGCTGAAAAGACAGCATGATTAACTTTCTGGGTAATATATTCATGATACAACACCCATATATCCCAATTTCAAATAGTTTCCTACAGACATCACAAATGGTTGAAACAATTGCATACCTAATGCTGTTATTTCTTTATCAACATATGGGATAAGACATTTTTATGATATAAAAATAAATTTTAATTGCTCATTTTTAGCTGTACATTCATAAATTCCAGCTGGTCTCATAATTAGAGAGTAGTCCCTCACCCATTTGAACTGCTGGCACAGATACAGCTTCAGAAGCATATTATCTAAAGATCTAATGGTTTATCACTCATGAGCAGTTCAAATGCATATATGGTTTGAGCAGCTCAAACCATATATGATTCCTGCTGTCCTGGCCTATCCAAGTTAGGCTCATGGAGTTCAAACCTATAGCCTGAACTTTGCAGTAGGAAAAAGCATTAAATTCACATATGCAAAATGTAACCCATAGTCCAACCAGCTTACACAGAAATAGTAGCTACAGAATACTAACAAAAAGCAGAAAGGATTTTCATTTAGATATAACATGGGTGAACATATGAGCATACATATATAAATGTAAAAACTTATATTGAAAATTTTATCACCATTAATGTATGTTATCTCTTCTTTTCAAACTGCTTTTTGGAACAACAGCTTTGGTGTGGACATTGACTCAAAAACAAATTCTGAAACATCAGGCTTAACTTTAAACCCTTCAGCATGATCATGAATTTTGCTTCTCTATTTATTTGACACTTGCAAGATGCTCACTGGCCTGTGTCTGAAAATAAAGAAGAATAATATGACAACTGTCTTCTGATTTATTGACATGAGATGAGCAACCAAGTACCATCTAGCAAGCATGTGAGTACAGTAAACTAAGCTTCACCACTGCAGCAAACTCTAACTCTAAAATCTACACTTCTTTCTGCCAAAAGACCCTTTTCCATAAATCCACAGTTTCACAAGAATAAGGGCAAGATACAAAATATGTTCAAGTGCAACTTGAACCTGAATCAGTTCGAATATGAGAAGAAACTGCCACCCACACACAGTTTGCAAGCAGGAAATAAGATCCAATAGTTTCATTTATTTATATTTATTTATTTTTAAGTATCTGTATTGTCTATCACCAGACAAAGGGTGTTTGTGTGTTACTCTGGGGAAAATGGTGCAATTAATTTTGAATACAAATATATTTCTGCTTTTTTCATTAATTAATCTTTGAGCCATGATTTCCATGAATTTTTGCAGCACAATGTATTCAGAAACATCAGATTTGAAGGATGCATATGTGAGTATTTGGGAAACCCAGAACTGCAAAAATATTCATTGGAAGTACTACTCACACATCTACTCAAGGAAAAGGAATACTGCCAGGCAGACAGTCCAACCAGTGATAGCTTGAAAAGCTATAGCTTGAATAGCTTGAGTTACTAAATATTGGCTGTCCACAAACTATTTACATAGCAAAGATCATCTGGATAATATAAACATTTTAATACTCTCAAACAGCATATTTCTTCATTAATTTGACTAATTTTGTATTATGTTTTAAACAAACATTCTGAATATATTCCTTTTTTTTTATCAACTTTTGCCAAACTTTGGCTACAGATTGTTGTATCTAAGTTACAGAAGTAAACATTGAGCCAAATAGCATATGGCTGGATATGCTGTGAGCACATAAACATCAATAGTAAATGAAAACAGTGGACAACATAAATAAAAAGTTTTGGTTTATTTTCTTATTCATCCTCGATCACAAGTGCTGTTGATTTTCGTGTATCTTCAAGACACTGTATCTAGAACACTGTCTTCAAGTGGAAAGATATGTGACCATTAACACTGTGAGCTCTTTCCATGCCACAGATATAAGAAACAAGAAAAGTTGTAATTTGAGATATTATGAGATGATCCATACGATAAAGTAGTCAGACAAGTCTGCAGTGCAATCAGCTCCCTATACTAGTTATTTTAAAGACAACTCACATTTTGCAGCAAATTCCCCTCCAACAAACCATTCCTCACTTCACATCAGCAGAAAAAGGGGAAGGGTTTAATCATAAATTACTTCCTTCAACTAGTTTGTCAGCATTTTGAAGGACTAATCCTCCCCAGGAGTTCCACATAGGTCACAAATTAATAAATAAATAAATAAATACATGAAAGCAGCCAAGGAAATAAGCATATACCTCTTCACATGTTCAGAAAGGAATTTCTGCCATCACTAGTGTTGATTGCAAGGATGTCATGTATTCTCAACAGGACTTGGTAACTCTTGCTCCTGACAGCAGCAATATAAAACAAAACAGAGATCGATGCATACAATTTTGGAAAACAAAAGTCCCACTTAGCATGTCTTAACCACTTTTGTGTATGCTAACATGTTAACTCATCAGACTACCTGATTTAAAGCAGGCCAGAAAGAGTGATATGGCCAATAACATAACTAGGTTTATTGTTAAGAGCCCCAACTTTTAAATAATTAATTAATGTAAAAAAATAAAAATTGCAATAAGACTCTAATTGATACTTTGCTTTTCCTTTTTGTTTAAAGAGAATAAATATTTCAGAAATCAATTAACGTAATCATTTGTTAGAAGTCCAGTTGGGTGTCATTTTGCCATAGCCACACTGTTATACACCTGTTTTCTTCTTTAAGTATTTTCCTTGTATCTAAAAAACACATGCTTCCCTTCCAAGCTTGCAGAGTTCTGATAATCACAGAAGACCTGCCTTATGTTCCCATAAAGAGTAACATGATAATGCACAATGTTATGATTATCACCAGCTGGTAAGGACAAAGAGTAAGTAACAAGGTTTAATGAGAAAAAATATTTATACTTTTTAACCTTGCACAGGTTATAAATTCAGTATATGTCAATTTATAAGTCTTTTGCATGTATGTAGGAAGAAATGCTACAGTATTTTACATACTATTCAAATCTCCAAATGTAGTGAATAATTTCACTATAAATACATTTAAACTATATTTCTACATATACTATCCTTCATTTATGCAATGCCTTTTTGTTTCTATAAACATGCAAATTGTTCATACAAGGGCATTTCACTCTGAACTTTATGCAAACTGTTCACTTTCAATCTGTTATATAAAACGTGTTACCTGTGTTCCAATAAGTCATTCTGCAATGAGTTTTTGGCTCTGATTCAGGAAAGCAGCCTTTTTAAGTACCAAAATTAAGGCATTTGCAGATATATTGAATCTAATTGTTTTGATTTTGTGGTTTTCTGCTTTCATACCTAGATAACATACAAAATAATAATAATAATGTCCAGGGGAGGGGAGAATCTCCTCTGAAGATATCCACTCACCACACACGAGAAATAAAATATTATTTATATTAAGTATTATTATTTTTGTTGGTCCATTGAGATTTTCAGTTATCAGTTCAAACTAACAATGAATAAGCTTTCTTTCCTCAAAGCAACCTTCCTCAAAGCAAGAGATCATATGTGAAGAAAACAGTATCTGTGATCTGAATTCTGCAACTCTTTTTATTTTTAATGATCTTCTTGGAGTGTACAACATAATATATCAGTATTATAATGACTACAAAACTTTCCACATTTCAATCTAATCTCTGAATTTTATATTGGCATGAAAACCAAATACAGAAACACAAAATGCAGTTGACATTACCTCTCTTACCCCTACTTGAAACTCAGGCTACTTGATCTTTTGTGATACTCCAGCTGTCTTTCTCTATAATTGTGTTTTCATTACAGCAGTTGTGTTACATTGACTCATAAGGCTGAATGTCTGAATTAGGATTAGAGCCAAATATAGAGCTGCTGTGCCACAGCTCCCTCAGCAGAGCAGTGAATGATGCTGACTGACTGTATACTTTAATATTAGTGAATCTATGGCATTCATTTATTCATAAAAAGACTGTGCTATTGACCTAGTTTGCTCATTAAATTAATTGAAGTTGGAGAACCTAAAAAGAAAATCCTAGAGAGGTTTCATTTCTGTGCCTACTTGGTTGGATCAGTAACTCCTTTTATTTTCATTTCTTTTCTCCTGGCTCTATAACAGGATGAATTTGTTTTAGATTATTTTCCTATTAACTAAAATTTCCCAGAGGTTCCTGGTATTTGCATTCAGCTATTTCAGTAGCAGATATAACATTGTACTGAATACACCATCTACTGAAATGATGAAGTCGTAAGGAAATCAGACACATGTTCCTTACAGATGTTTGACCTAAGGCATACTGGAGTTGCCAAATCCACCTTTGGGTCACACTCTTCTCCATCTGGAGATCTACAAACATTGGGCCAAAGGAAAAGAGTGATTTATAAACTGGGTAGCCCTACTAAAGTCAACTAACAATCTTGAATTTAAGTGCCAAAATCAGTGCTGTAAGTGCTAAGAAATTGCAGCCAACAAAGACTTCAGTTGGGACTTTCTGGCACTCTATCTCTGAAAACTGGGACACTGTGAGTTTGGTGCTTACATGTTAAGTTTAAAAGTGTGGTTTTGGAGTCCCAACTTCTAAATCCATATTCACACCTCCACGTTTAGCCAGTCATCTCTTGATCTTTTGTCTTCCATATTCTATTAATTGGCAGGAATAGGTCAGAGAAATATATGATTGCTGCACAGACTTATAGCCAGTTTATCTACTTGGCTGCTTGGCTATGGGATTGCATGCAAGCAGGTATTCCTATCTGGGCTTTTTCTCTTGTTCATTGTTCGGTTTCTTCTGATGAAACTAATGACTCTCACAGGATCACTACCAATAATGAGAGCTTTACCTTCATGATCAAGATCTATACATATTAATTTTACTTTATCAAGATCTCCATCCAAAGGAAGCTATACGCTGCATCCCAGGAGAAAAATAAAATAAAATAATAAAGTGTCATTCACCTGTGGCTGAAAAGTCTCTCATCAAATTGGCAGACAACTCTATAATAGATGGTTCCCCTTTATGACCACACTCAGAAGCCACAAAAGTCCTAATTAATGTAAGATTTCAGTAAAAATGACAACATTCTTAAACTGTAAAGTACCAGAGGAAAAATGCAGAAGACTTCAAAGGTCACGAGGGCTTTGAGCAAATGGTACCCAGCACCAAGTCCCCCCTGCTGGCTGTTTTACAAAGAGTGTAAATCTTTGCAGAAAGTTTGTGTTGTTTTTATAACGTGATAATCAGGCTGATACCAGTTCAGTGGAAAGGTTGGGTTCAGGAATTCTCCATCTCATTTCTCGTTCCATTTTCTTTAACTGATGCAGTTTATTTTATTAAGTTTTATAATTTATATATTTTATTAGGTACATTGGAAAATTAAGGGAGCTCTGAGACATTGATTTAAACATTTCCTTTACAGTGCAGGAAAAAGGGAGTTTGATGAAAGCACTGTGTCACTGGATGTTCTTCCTTCCCCATTTCAAAAACCCAGTTTTCCTTTTTGCAGCACTTTGAAATAGACTTATTAATCCACTGAGGGAAATAAACAGCTGGAAGTAAACATTTCCCAACTGCTGGAGAAACACTAACTGTTTCCTATGTCATATCCAAGTGGTCACCAAATAAATGCATAAGGGAAAACCAGTTCTTGGCCTGAATCTATGCCTGTGATAATGAAGAAATAACAGTAGAGGGTTAGCTGAGTCATTCTTCTTTATGGATCATCAAGTATCCAGATTCTTAATTATTTATTGGTTGCTAAGACCAGCAGCCAACACTGTTCTCAATGCTGTACATGGCATCCTTCACCACAAAGTCTAAATTTGGCATACCAATGTTATCCAGCAACTCACTGAATGTTCAATAGACATCCAAAAATTCTCTTGGTGGGTGGCACAACCCAGAGCTGTTTGTAAAATGTTGAAGAAGATATTTTCCAAGAGAAGTATATTTTAAAGAAAAATCCAAAAAGAATGGGCACAATAGGCACCAGAAGAATTAACCAGAAGTTCCTAGGAAGGTAATGAAAGGCATTCTTGAAGGTCTATGAATACCACGTTGCACACCTGTTCTGCTACATATTATGTTATTTTACATATGCTTTTCAAGAATGCTCACATAAACCAACACAAACAGCTGTGTAAAGAAACCGATAAGAACCTGTAAGCCCAAAGCCAATATAGACTGAACATATACAAATAAAATAAAAATTTAAAAAATATATAAAAAATAAATAAAAAAATAAAGTTGCTCTAAGGGCAAATATGCATATATATATATTATTTTGAGTGCAATAAGGAATTTCTGTAATATTCAAATCAAACAATTATGGAATAAAAATAAGAGTGTGTCCAGTCCAATTAGCTGTCCATGAAATGAAACCCAGCTTCCCCCCCCCCCCCCCAAAAAAAAAAAAAAGAGTCCATCCTTCAGGCCTCATGATACTGTGGTCAGCCACATTAAACAATGAATACATCCCAGTCAGACCAGCTGAGTGTCAGACTGGACGAGTTACCAGCATAAGGCTACAGGTGATCTCTGTACACAGGTGAGACAACCAACAGAGAAGAAAACCTGCAAGATAGAGGTGGCTGTGCCTTGACCTGAAACACTGAAGTAGCCTCAGCAGCCTGCGGAAAAAATGTGGGTGTAGTATTTGTGAGCTCTGAGAATGAAACTAATAAGCGAGGGAAGTGTCTGGAACAGACTTTTCCTGAGAAGAGAAAAAGTCCAATAGCCCTAGATAGTTAAGTACTGCTTACATCCCAGTTAACTCTTTGAAATGTGGTACAATCCCTCCTCTGGACATGTGCCTGACCAGCCTTGTGACTGTGGTAGGTAAGGAAGGACAGCAGGGTCATGAACACACTGATCACTATGTACTTACTCCCTTACTCCCCGTGTGCACTTAGCACACAGACCTCTCCTACCTGGGATAACTATATCTAAGATTTGCTTTTACTTATTTTAATGTTTACATATTGGGAAGTTTTGTCCTCTGTCCTCTGAAACTACACCTGAGACTTTTCTGTAGCCTGGAGCCGAATGTCTGGAGATAAATAGATAAATAGATAAAGGAAAAAAAATGGAATTTATGAGACGTATATAAATTGAAATGTCTTCACATATATATGGAAGAAAGCCATGTAGTGTCTGGACAACTCTTGAAAGGAAAAAAAAATAATTGTTAAATAGATTAATCATTCCCCCAAAACATCTGATTTGAGCAGCCCCAGTTCAAAGCCAAAAGGCCAGAAATGGAAAATGTTTTGTTTTTCAGTAGCCATTCTGTCAGAAACTATAATGCTAGCATTTAAAATAATAAATAAATAAATAAAGTATATATTTGGTGCAATATCACAGAATAGCAGACTATCACAGCCAAAAAATCCAGACAGGTTTTCTAAACCAAGAGCTTGACTGATCAAATGAAAGCATACTATCAATTAATATCTATCAATTATATAGTGCTGCTGTGATCAAAAAGACTGTGAATAAGTGTTTATGTATATTTATATACACATCTTTCAAATTCTAATACAATTCTTCAGACTCTATCAAGTCTTTCAGAGTATCCCTGAATATACCAACTGAATTAATTTCTGTGCACTTTCCAGTATTAACCCTGATTTCAAAGTACTGCAGAATAAAGCATTAGGAAGTTGTGGGGAATGGTGAAAAAGAAAGAATGTATACAGATAAGTCCTCATAGAGATCATTTGAGTGTGGATATGGAAAGATCTATCTGGGAAACAGGATACAATCTCTTAGTTTCATGACAGTAACCATGATTGAAATGCTTTAGTAACAGAAATAGAAAAATTTGTTTTCACGTGGATTTTGCAAAACAAAAAATAGATCTCTACAAAAGTCTGGTCTGGTACAACTGCAAATTCTATTATTCAGAAGAGGAAAATCTAATTCCTCCCAATACACAACCTATGTTGTGAAAGCCTTTATTTTTAAAAGCTATTTGCATGTGCATGCAGAAGATCAAGGCTATCTTGTTGCTTATGTAGGAATAAATCAGTGACCAGTAATGCTGTCACCTTTGTCATGTTTCCAAGCTTTTCATTCACCTGCGGTCACCTCTCATTCAAAGATGCAATACCAATGAAAATATAACGCTAACAGAAACAGAATCAGACCTTGGTATGCATTAAGAGATTTTAAACAGTGTGTCTTGTCTGAAAAATAATGGATTTATATTTGAAAAGTGCCCAAAGGCCACCTACAGAAGAACTGGTCTTACCTCACTGAGTCATCTAAGGCTAAGGCTTAGGCAGAGAAATCATCCTCCACAGGAAGATTACCCAACACTAAAACCATGGCTACAGAGAGCCTCTCATCTGTCTTGGTGGAGGAAGAAACATCCCTTTTGGTGATTTACCATGGTTTCATCAGGTGTAACTGGCATTGGAATTACAGACCCAGAGAGCTGACTACAGAGAGATGAGAGCCGGAAGCAGCAGAACTGTATGAGCATGATGTGGAATCTAGAATAACTATACCTAATTAAGAGCAGAGCCAAACTACTCCACCACAGCACCATGCTGTGGTGCAAGCCTCATGCCAATATTCCTGCAGAGTGCTGCTCTCTGTTGCGTAAACGTGTCTGCTAGGTACCCATGGCACAGCACTGCATGTACCAGCATGGGCAAACACAGAATTCCGTTGAAAACTAACAATATATTTCAGTAGCTGGGGTTGGTTTTATATACTGCTGGATGCTGAGTGTACTTCAGCTGATCCTTAGGTTTAAATAAGGTACACCTGACTGTATTAAACATGTCAATGGTTTAGCATGCATCTCCCAGACTCAAAAGTGTTTCTTTCTAAGACAAGGAAAGCTCCCTTCACTGCTGCAGGTCTCTGAGCAGTTAAATATATATAGGGCCAAACTCAGTCCTCTTAAAACCCAATTGACTTCATACAAAAAGCTCCTATAAAGATGACTGATGTCATTGGAGTCCCACCAAGGATGAATTTGGCCCATGACATTCCTCCTGTTTAGTCATTGGATAGGAATTCAGGGAAGAAATGCATTCTGGGCTGTAGGACTCCATTTCTCAACAAATCTGCCAGGGCTGAAAAGGAAATACACGTGAACATAAATTTGTCTTGCACACTCTATTAGATGTCCCAGATCAGCCACTGCTTTCAGCTGTCCAGGTATAGGTTACATATGATTGGAATAGCTCCTTTCACTACAGGAAGATTGAGCAGGAGTTTATACAAGAGTGTGCCAGATCTCTTGGGAGCAAAAGCAGCAGCATTATTCCCATTTTACAGATGACAAAACCAAAACAGGTAGCTGATGTGATTTGCTTCAGCTCACAGGTGGTGACAGAGGTAGAAGTGGTATTGAAACTCAAGTACTTATGGCTCCTGGCCACTTAGGCTATGTATTCCTGTGATATATCTTCATAACTTCCCTCTCCTTTCCTCATCTCCCTTCTTCCCTGCCCCCAACCCCATCAGAATTATCTGTAGCCACACAACTAGGAAGTTGGGATTAATCCATCCCCACAGAAACTGGGATTAATATACAATTCATGCAGAACCTTTTTACAAAAAAAAAAAAAAAAAAAAAAAAATCCATAATTTCTGGTCCCCTTTTCAGAGACATATGTAATCCAAAGCTGAAAAGTAAGCATTTGCTGTTCCAGTACACATTCTGAGAGATGCTTATGCTCTGTTTCATGAATGTGCACTGTGAAGACCCCATTTGACACAACTCCTTCCTGCATCCAGAAGAAAACCAGGCTGAGAAGGCTGTGCACAATCAGGCTGTTGCAGAGTAGTAACAGTTTATGGGCAGAAAAAGAATGACTGGAATGCAAAAGAAAAGAGAGAGAAGGAGATGTGCCAAGACATCTCTACAATTTCTCCTGGAAATGGAAATGGTTAAAAAAAAAAAAAAAAAAAAAAAAAGTTTCCCTTTTAAATCTTGCAGGAATATACAACTCTAGATCTCTAGTCAGGTGCCTTGGTTTTTACTCTTGCAAACCATTCAATGATATTTTTATGATGAAAAAGCTAAATTTAAAGCAACTGTGAAAACAGAATCAAGAATCATCTCTCAGTTGGCAGATTGAGGCCTATGCAAGTTTTATTCACTGCATGAATGTCAAAATAAAACACATGCAAAGAGAGAAAAGAAAAGAAAAAAAAAAAAAAAAAGAAGAAGAAGAAAAAGAGATGAAGAAGGAGAAGAAGAAAAAGGAGAATGGGGAGGGAGGTAATTAATCATTGAAATTATTTGTGACCCTGATTCAAAAGACACTTTTCCTGTATAATTCCCCTCATTTATTTTGGGGTTAGTACGATTTATCTCTTTTGACTGTTGTGATTTCATCTGTTCTTTGCTTTCCTTTGAATTACTGCACTGATACTGCCTAGCAAAATTCAAAACACTGGAAGGAATAGGCGAACTATTCACCAGTGAAGCTGAGAGCATGACCAGAGAGATAGCCTTTTTTTTTGCACAGGGAAGAAAGAAGCCTTCTGGGAAGAGGAAATGCTCACACATGTACATTTAATATAAATGACATTAAGAGGCTGTGTCCATCCTGTGCTCGGTATGCCTATGTAATTTTAATACATCTGTAAATCTGATTATTCTTTTTATTTATTTATTTTTTATTGCACATAAAAATGCATGTCCAGGGAAAATCTTGGCAGGCAGATAAGCAGGCTTCAGCCATACAAATGAATCTCTTCTCATGCCCAGCTGGGAGGAATGGTTTATCCACCTTCACGACCCCGCAGTTATAATGGTTCCCATGAACCGCTGACTGATGCGGTTTCTTACCTCTCTCCACGGGTGTTTCGTTATCCCGGTGTTAAGGAGGTGGTGGAGCGACCGTGGGAAAGCCTCAGTGTAGTGACCCTCCCTGCGTTCCTTCCTCCCTCCCTTTGGAGCCGACTCGGAGAGCTGCCTCGTAGTCACGACCCCTGAAAAACTGTTGGCTCCAAAAGACAGAGCCCTCCGTTTTCCCGCTCCGCCACTGGACCCTGCGTGCATGCGGGTTCCTTCACTCCATGCCATAAACGACGCGAGACTGTAAAGCGGCCGTAGAAGTTCATCGGAGACTTTCTCCGTGAATCTCCTTCTGGAAGAAGAGAGGGGAGAAGGAGGGAAGCGGGGGGGCGAACCACCCAGTCCTTAGGCTGGCAGTTAACACCGTGCCAGCGCTCGGGGCTGCGTGTCCCTGGTCGGAGAGGCGCAGGGTGCGGTGCCTCTGACCCAGCAGCGCCGTATGCCGGCGGCAGCTGGGCCCGGACGGCGCGCTGCGTGCTACGAGTGGACTTTCCCAAGCAAAACTGTGCAGACAGAGACCTGCACGGCGGTAAGGCGGCCGCTCCCGCTGGACTCGAGCAAAACGATGCAGATAAACCCAAGGAGGGCTTCAGAGGCAGAGCAAATCCTCCTCTTCCTCCCCGCCCCCCCCTCCTCCCCCCAAGAGACGCGGTCGATAAAACGCAGACCGATCCGGATTGACAGCGCACGGCCCCGCGCAGCAAAGGGTCCCGCGGAGCGCCGCGCAGAGCACCGCGCTCCTCAACTCACTGTGGCATCTACAATGCTGTCGAAACGCAGGCTTCCCGCAGGCTCGGGTGATTTCGCCTCCGCACTCTCCTTGTTTATTCCGAGTGGTTGTTTCTCAGATGCCTTTTAAGACAAAACCAAAAGCCTTTACGCGGAGCGGAAAGGGGGAGGCGGTGGGAAGCAAAGCAAAAGCAAGCTGGCTTCAAACTCGGACTGTTCCCACAGCCTCCGAAGCTGGATGAACGCAGAGGAGTCATCCCAGTACCCTGCGTTTCTCAGGGGCCTTCCTACAATGAAGGTGGACTCTGCAACCCGTCCAGCAAGTGCATTTAAATTAATTACGATGCGCACGAAACGGTGTCCAATAAATAATAATAATAATTTTTAAAAAAGGGTGAGGGGAGGTTTCTTCCCTCTCTCCCCTCCTTACATTAAGAGAAATACAACCGCAACTTTTTTCCCTGTCGTTGATAGGATTCCTTGACCAAATAAAGAAATATTTTCTAAAGGCAGAACAGGGAACGGGGAAAGGAACCTCTTTGGACTGAGAGGCTTGCGGCATCAAGCATCCGATTTTCGGAAATGCAAAAGCCACCAGTGGAGGTCCGTTGTTACTTCAGACGTGTCACCGTGCTAATTTGCAGGAGGCTTTTCTTATCTCGGGGCACTGACTTGTGACAGGAGAAGAGGGTTTAGGGTTTACCGAGAAGACTAGAAAGGACGGCAAGAGGCGCTTCAAAGGCTAAGGCGGATGCCCCCGCTCTGAGCTCTCTCCCCCGTCTCTATCCGAAGAGGTTTCGCAGTGGAATAAACATCTCTGATCTAAGACAGCTGCCGGGAATCAAAGGCCGCCCCAATAAGCGCTATATCGGCCGAAGATGCGTCTGAAAAATGCCCACTCCCGACAAGCTAAGAGAAGGCCGCTCTCCGGCAGAGCCTTCAGGCTGTGAAAGAAGTAACAGTTTGCCCATTATTCATCTGATTTGTTTTATAACACTTCTGACACCTAATCTTATCAGCTAATACCCAAGATTTAGTTACCCAAGACGATTTTTTTCCACACTGGAAGCAAAATTATTTGACTCCCAACAGTTCTGTTTACTTTTGTTAGCCTTTAAAAAAGAAAAAGGAGGGGGGGATGAGAGGGGGAGGCGGGGGTGGGGGGGTGGGGGGGGAGGAAAGGGAGGTAGGAAAGGAAAAAAAAAAAAGGAAAAAAGAAGAGGGAGAAAGTTTATGCATTAAGGAAAAATACAGACTTTCCAAGACTGGTAGAAACAAGCACTGAGGAAATATCAAGCTCACTTGGAAAAAAAAAATGTTCTGAATATTGATAGAGAGGGTTTGGTAAGGGGGAGATCTGAAACCAAATGAACACATATGAAGTCCGTGCAGACTTGCCTGTAAAATAACGATTTATTTTAATACTTAAAAAACACACACAATCCAGTGATAAATGTCAATTACCAATAATCAGCATAAAGTGCCAAACAGCCATACAACTTTTTTTTTTTTTTAATAAACAAAACTTATTGGAATGTCTCTTAATTTGAATACACTGTTCAGAAAGCCAGCATTTAAAAAAATATGCTCTCAGGTTGAGATTTGTTCTGTCTCATCAAGATTCATGAAGACTTTAAAGTACCACTAAAACCACGTTGTGCATACCATCAGTTTGACATATTGCCATCTTTCTTTCCTTTGGGATTTTTTAAATAAGTCCACGCATTACAAACCTCCTTGCAGCACACTAGACCGCAAGGCAAAAATAAAGGTCTCCATGTCCCAAGAACACTGATTTGTCCTGATACCAGGGACCTGCGGGTCTAAGATCTGGATTCATTTTCCATCACTTTATAGGACTCTTCACTTGAGAGTTTTAGGTCATTTCCAAACATTAATTTTCTTCTCCTTTTAAGAAAACAAAATAGCAAGTCGCCCTTCTTGTTCTAATGGTGCTGTGATGAGAAACCACAGTTTCAGTTCTTAATCATCTTCCGGAATTCTCTGTATTTCCTGAAGTGTAAAAATAAGAAGCTTTATACAGTCAAAAAAAAAAAAGTATAAAATAAGAGTTTTTTTTTTCTTTTTCTTTTTAAGTAATACTTTTGGAATCTACGATTTCAGGTGGGGTGGAGGGTTGTTAGGATTTTCTGTGGGAGTATTTTTGTGGATTTGTTGGTTTGTTTGTTTGTTTTTTGGTGGGTTTTTGTTTGGTTTTAAACAGATTCCTGTCCAACACGTGAGCACCACCTTTTGGCATAAAGTTTATCAAAACCACACAAATCACATAGCACTTTCTGCATCATTCATGTATATTTTAAATGCCAAATATCATTTTAACCCATGGCTGAAGAAGTGGGTTGCCAGGGGGGATTTTGCTCTTTTTAAACTACAAACAAAAACAAACACAAAGTTCTGTGCTCCCATCCTGACAGGGTTTGTTTAGTTTGTCTTTTTTTCATTTTTCTTTTTTCTTTTTTTTTTCTGGTTTTGGTGTAAAGTCTGAAGGGGAGGAAAAGTTCATAGAAGCTGGAAATTCAGCACTTAAGTTTGGCAGGTTTCAGTTCCTTTACTTGCGTGTGCAGTGTCTTGTGGACAGCTAGCGTTCTGGACTGGCAAAATCCTTTCCCACATTCTTGACACTTAAAAGGCTTTTCTTTAGAATGGATATATCTAGGAAGAGAAAAACAATCAAGATGTCAGAAACAACTGGCCTGAACTCAGCAGTGATCTTACTTGATGGAAAACACACTGGAGATTTTTACACCTACCACTGAGACTGAGAGCACCAGAGTGCAACGCTAGGGTAATCAACTGTTTGTGAGGGCAAGAAGAGAGGGCGATATCAGAGGTGCACAACGGTGCCCTTCTTAGGGACAAGGAGCTTCCCTCTAACTTTAGGGTCACCAGACTTAGTGTCTTCATGACACTTCTAAATGATCTAAATGTAGAGGGTGCAAAATGAGGGTGAAAATATCTGTGGAAGCTAAGGAGACTGTGCAAGTCATCTCTGCAGGGTGGGTGAGTACAACAGGCTTGTCTTACAAAGTGACTTTTCTGGGTTTCTCTACCAGTACTGAATAGAGAAAAACATGGAAGGATCACTGCCGTGGGACTGGGGATGCGACCTTTCTAACAAGCACCTTTACAACTGTAGGTGGGTAACTGGGAAAGCACAGATACAAAGGGAAAACAGCAAGGAGAATAGTTACCTGTGATCCCTCAGGTGATCCTGTCTTCTGAAGGCCTTGTGGCATATGTCACATGTGTAGGGTCGTTCATCGGTGTGGGTTCTTTCATGGATCAAAAGGTTGTAGGACTTGGTGAAGTGCCTGCCACAGAATTTACACACAAACTCCTTCTTGGTTTTGGAAGGTAACCTTCCCCGTGTGGGTTTCTTCTCTGGAGAGAGTTTAGTCACCTCAAGTAAAGACCCCAGCCCTGGGGGGGAGCCCTGGCTGTCCACCTGTCCTAGTTTAGAGTGGTCCTCTTGCGTGGCAGCCACTGCTAAATTGGCAAAATCAAAGCGAGGTTTGGCTTTGAGGGTCACATTAGTAGCCTCTTGCTTGGGCTGGATGACGTGTGGAAAGAGTGGGAAGGTGGGCAGCTGGAAACGTGCATCCACTAGGCTCGACACGCTGGGCACCTTGGAGAAGGAGGAACGAGGCAGATGCATGGCTGGGTACCCCAAAGTCCACTGGTGCAGGTGTACGGCGTGAAGGGCGCTGAAGCCATAGAGGTTGGAGAGGTGATCAGAGGGCACAGCGGGAAGCCCATTGAATGCTTGCAAGAAGGAGTAGTTGGTGAGCTGGAGGGAAGGATGGATAGGCACTGGGGCCGGCAGAGTCTTACTTCCCATGGTGGCTGCTTGGGACGAGGATCTTGGGAACAGGGGAGGAAAAGATCTGGAAAATAAAGACGGGGAAGAGAAGAGGAAGAAGTAGATTTATACAAAGAAATGGGTATTTCTCACCTCATCCTTTATTAATTCCCCTCTCCAAAGCCACAGGAAGAAGTTGCTTTGGACTTGGAGAGGCCCAACCAGTTCTTGGCTGTGAGTGTATCCCCACAGGTCTCCAGAGTCTCCTTCTCCCCACCCATCACACACAGAGGGTATGCCCCATCTACAGTCATTCACTCCCTCAACAGCACTTGTGTGCCAGGTATGCCCCTGATGAACATCTGCACTTAGACAGCAAGAGATAATATTTTGGACCATATAGGTAGATGTTCTCCAACAAAACTAAAAATCCCTTAGTAGGTATCCCTCAGCCTTTCTAAAACGGTAGGATTTTGCCCACTCGGCCTGTCTCCCAAAATTGTCTTTATTCCTGACTGTTGAGTTTATGTAGGGAGTGGGTGCTTAGTTCTTGGTTGCTCATCTCCCCATGGTCTTCCCTCAGCCAGGCCTCTGCCTCTGGGGTGGTGGAGGCGGTAGGGTGCTCAGAACTAAACATCCTCCCCCATTCAAACAGAGAAAATACACTAAAATATCCTGGGGGAAAAAAAAAAAAAAAAAAAAAAAAGAAACAAACAACAGCTCTCCGTCTATATACTGCAAAAAGAAATGGGAAAATGCTGCTTCTGGGTGACAAATCTGAAGTGCCATTTGCTCTCCCCAGGGGGAAGTGCCTGGCTTTAAGCCCATGTCCTAGTCTAGGCAGTCGCTCAATTAAAGCCCTTCACAAGGGAAAAAGACAACGGCTGGAGGGACCCTACCCGCAGGAATACCCAGCCCACCAGCTGCAGGGCCGCAGGGCCACAGCCCTTCTCTTGACTGGGTACCACCACTTTGCTCTATGTTTCGGGGTCCTGCCAAGACCCCAGCCTCTACTCTGGGCCAGATCCCTACCCATTCCACCCCACAAGGCGGAGGGGAAAATGCTACCAGACAGCAGCATCGAGGCGCATCTGGCCCTGCCTGCAAACTGAGCACTCAGCACAGCCCTGGCTGCTGTCAACCATTTGGCAGGAGATGCCTCCTTAGGGCTGGCAGAGGGGACAGAGCCTACCCTTTTTGTGGTGTGAGAGAGCACCCATGGGTTTTAGAAGCACCGCATCCCTGCACCCCTGGGAGCCTCCTTATTCCACATCCCAGAGCTTATGCTCCTTTCTCCCAGTGATTTCTGGGATTTGTCCTCAGTGGGGCTCCTTTCCTATGGGATCCATATGGAGTGCCCACAAGTGTGCCTATATGATTCTTCATAGGATCCCTGCAGGATCCACACAGGGTCCCGTAAAATCCCGTCCAGGGCTCCTGCTGAGTATCTTTAGGATCCCTGCAAGATTCCCACAGGGTCCCTGTAGGATCCCCGGGGCACTCAGCCTGAGGAGGTGCATTCCCACATGAAGAGTGAAGCCCCTTTGGAGAAAAGGAGGCAGCAAAGTGCTGCAGAGCAAAGGTTGTCTCCCCGGGCTGGGGAGATAGGAGGAACAGGACAGAGAAGCACTGGTGACAGAAGAGTTCTAATGACCAGGGAAACAAATCTGATTTATATTTGGGCTGAAGCCTGGACTGAGGAGCTGTGACTGGAAGGGTGTGAGAGCAAGAAACTTACTCTGAGCGGCCCTGTACACCATGTCCACCTTTCACACCGCTTTACATAAATCAGCAGCAGGAAGAGAGACTCAAACCTTAGTGGAATTCCATCGCAATGACCCAGAATAAGAGAGTGTGACATTTTGCTTTCTTTAATTGGATACAATTTAGATAGTAGCTGATCAAAAACCTAACATATTATATTCTCCTCCCTCTTTTCTTTATTTATACATATATTTTTTTTTAACTGTTTAGGGCTGGTGAACCAACCAGTTTTGTTCTTCAGTTGGGGAAATGCTTTTTATTTTGTTAGTGCTGCCCTTACATTAGGCGTGTCCACTTCACAGCACAAATGCCTCAATCGATGACCCCAAGAGCAAAGTACATGGAAAACACTCTTGTCTGGGTACCTGAAATGTCTGTTTCTGTATGTCACAAAGGCTCTGTGCCTGTTTTCCTGGCCAGGGACTCCTAGATCTCTCAAGCATGAAACACGCTATTGCAAACTGAGTTAGTTTCTGGACTTATTCCTGTCTTTCTTTGGATCATCAGAAAACATTTGATTTGGAATGTACAAGCAAAAATCTATTATGCGAATTTGTATTAATTCTTGCCCAATAAAATTAAAAATAAAATAAAAATAAAAATCAGTTTCGATTTTCAAAATGAAGAAGGGGGTAGAAATCAAAAGCAAATACGGTTGATTGGTAATAGCATCCGGTGCCCTCGCTTTTTTTTTTCCTTTCCTTTGCTAAAACAGTTCTATTAAAAAAATAAAAAATAAAATTAAAAAAAAAAAAAAAAGAAAGAACATAGGGGGAAAAAAGGGGGGGGGGGGAAGAGAGGAGAAATAGAAGGTGAGAGTAGAATGTTCACGTTACTACAAGTTTCTTGGCACTCTTCCAGAAATGTAAGCTACACTTTTGCTCTGTGCGACCGGGATAGTCAAAAAATATAGAACCAGAGTATTTCATAGTATTTCATAAAGAAGTCCCCTCTCTTCGGGACATCAAAGCGAGAGTGTTTCACAGCACAGTAATTCTCCGCTTTCCCGCTTGCCCGCAGAGAGATCAATGTTTCTTTGATTTCGGTGTCACCTCCACCTTTAATTCAGTTTCATGTAAACAGATCGTTATCGGGGTTTCTTTCTATTTATTTATTTATTTTTATTTTTTAAAAGAAGACCCCACGAGTTCTCTGCTTCAGTTCCCCCATCACAATAAAACTGTGCGAGGTTTTATATTTTAACACAAACTTGCTCGGTGAGTAATTAAGAACAAACCACTTGTGTTCTGACTGAAACAAAATCCACTCATGCCAAGATAAATTTATGCTGCAAAAATAGGATCATAAACTTGAAAGACTGCATCTGTCTCCAGTTTTCTTACCCTTTGTCCTGTCTGAAGATACGGTAATGCTATTGTCCAGTTGCCATTGTTTTAAGACCATTATAATCTTAACCTTCCAGACTACATTCTACCACCGCTATATGCAAAATAAATAAATAAATAAATAAATAAATAAAATCAGCCGTCTTTAGTTGGTAATATAGCAAGAAGTGAAATTAAATGGATTTTTAGGTAACTTTGTGCTAGCCAGTATTTTTCCTTTCTACCTTGAATTATCAATTTCCGATGTGTCCTTTGAAAGGGATATTTGTTACATTAAATACCTGACTCATAAATAATGAGGTTTGCTAATTAGTTCCACATGGGAGAATGGAGGAGGTAAATTACCCTGAGAACGTTGCTTATTTTTACAAACATGATAAAGTAGCGGGCATAAAATGCTGCATTCCTGGGATAGCCTCAAACTAGAGCAATCAGGTTCATCTGTCAGGAAGAGTCCTCCTGTTTTGCCAGACTCCTTTAAAGTCTGGTAGCCCTGTCCTTTCGGCTGTATCGCATCGTTGTGCAGCATTTTGCCACCAGGTCGGCCACTCATTTTGTCCCCTCTGGGGGACGAGATTTTCCCTTCCTATCCGTTTAAGCGAGGAAATAGAGCTTACAATTTATCTGTGTTTGGGAAAGTAGCTAGAAAGGGAATGAAATTGCCTTTTCGCTCCGCATTGTTCGAGTGTGGTGTTCTTGAGGAATACAGTGCATTGTTCAGCACAGTTTTATTCAAAGTATTAATGAAGTGTGCAGAATCTATTAAAGCGGGTTTATTCGGGGCTAATTGAGCGTGAAAGAGTTAATTGCTAACATTAATGAGGACTGGAAGGACTCAGTCAGCATGTGCCTTGGATATCTCCGCTCAATCCTTATAAAATCATCATTCACATTTTATCACGAAATCAGTGTTGACAAGTTTCGCCAGACCACCATTGCGAATGCTGATGAATGCGGTGGATCTCAGCCTCGCAGTAATAATAATAACAATAATAACCAGGGTCCGACTGCACCAGTAATCACCACACTGGCCGGGGCAGCCTTCATCCAAACCCAAACCAAATATTAATATTAATAATAATAATAATAATAATAAAATCAAACAGGGTCCCCATCCTCGCGGGCCGGTGGCTGCGAGGGCCACGGGCGGGAGCGCAGCTGGGTGGGTGCCGGCGGGGTGGCCGCAGCGGCCAGGCTCCGCAGCCCGCTCTCTGCAGAAGTATTTTTAAGAGGGTTGGGAGTTTTTTTGTGTGTATTCTGTTCACCCACCCCCACGCACACCCCCCAGTACGGGATTCATTCTCGATTTCTCCCCAGAGACGCCCGGTGCCTCCCCTACGCACGAATAAAGCGTCCCTCCTCTCTCCCAGCAGCAAACTGGATTTCTTCCCTCTGCCTCCCCACGGTCACAGCACACTCTGCCACGGGGGGTGGACAAAACCCTTGGCGGTGACACCTCGGCGGGGCACCGAGGCGCATCCCTAGGCCCTGCAGACCGAGGCGGAGCCGTCCCGGGCCACCCGGCGGCCGGGTTCCGGGAGAGGAGCTGCACGGCGCCGTCCTACCACTTTCGGGTCCCGAGCCCACCGCTGGTTTAAGGGATGGCCCTTCTCCTCCACTGACTTGGGTCGTGCTGAACTGGACCCACTGTGCACCTGTCCGGGAGACAGCTCTCAGCCTCCCGCCCTGCTTGCGTTTTATCGGACAATTCCCGCAGCTTGACGGTATTATGCTCGATTTTTTATAGTTTCCCTCCCAAAAGCCAGGAATAACAACTGTACCCTAATCCTCGGCTTTGCACTGACAGTTTATAGGCTCGGCCTCTGGAAAAGCCCAGTTTCTCCCTACATAGAACTTGTTTTGATCCATTCAGACAAATATAAACATTAGATCCATTTTTGTTATGGCCTTGGGAAGAAACAGGAAAGGCTTCTCAGACCCTAAAATACTACAAATTGAGTAGAAAGAAAGAAAGAAAGAAAGAAAGAAAGAAAGAAAGAAAGAAAGAATTCGAGGGAGAAGCTGAATGATCAAGTCCATAAAGGACATTCAGACTTTCAGACTTCTGGTTTCAGACTTCTGGTTTGCAGCTAGTATGTGTCATTTTTAGCTCGGGTTAAAAACACAGCTCCTCCGCAAGGGGGGATAAACAACTTTGAGAGGGGAAGACAAACCTTTAAATAGCATCAAAATATCCGAGCCCCATGTGAAGGCTTCCCCCAGCCCTCTGCCCGCCCCAAGGAGAACAGTTCTCCTCACGTGAACCAGAATCTCCCCGCTTCTGCACCATCCAGAGGATGATGAGAGAGGATGGGGGGAAAGAAAGAAAGAAGGGAGAGAAAAAGAGGTGTTTGGATTGATATCCCCAACCCCCGAGGCTTGGCAAAACAAAAACCAAACAAAACGAGTTGTTCTTTTTATTTACCTAATCCCGATCTGTGCTCCACCGCTGGCAGCAGTTAAAAGATCCTGGGCTAAATTGGAGCTGGTAAAATAAAAAGATAATAATAATAAAAAAAAAAAAAAGTAAAAAAAAAAAAAAAGTTTGGCTAGGTCAGTGTCTCTGCTGGCCCTGGGGGGCACAGCTCTCTCCCCACCCCACCCCACTGCTCCTCCAGCGGGTACAGGCAGATCCGAGCGAGCAGCGGGGCCAGGTGTCCAGGTGCTCTGGCTGATGGAGACGGAGGTGCTCTCCCTCCTCCCGCTCCCGGCGCCGTGAGCGTGTGCCGGAGTGCAAACGCGCCCGGGAGTAGCCGAGCTCAGACTGAACCGATCCCTTCCCTCCAGCCTCCTCCTTATTTCAACCCCCCCCTCCCAGCTCCCCCCTCAACCTCCCACCAGACTCCGGGCATGCGCACGCAGGGAGAAAGTTTCTGGCTGGGAAGAACCAACTTTTCAACCCCGCTTCTCCTGCAGGCGCAGCAGCCCGGGGCTCGCAGCCCGCAAACGTGTGATCTCTTCCTCCCCGCCCAGGCCCCGCTCCCGCAGCACCCCCCCAGGGGCATCTCCCCGGGGTCCGCTACTCTCGGGACCCCTCCGCGGAGCGGAGAAACCCGGGAACCCCGGGGCGGCTCCGCGCAGCACCGCGGAGGCTCTGGGATGCGCTCGCTCCCCGGAGGCGCTGCGCGACCGCGCTGCTTGCGCCCGGGCTGCGCGCCTCTCCGCACCGCTCCGCACCCGGCTCGCTGCGCCCCCTCCCCGCCGCCCGGCGGGACACGACCGGCCGGGATCTGCGCAGAGAGGGGGAAAAAAAAAAAAAAAAAAAAAAGAGGAAAAAAAGGAAGGAAAAAATAATTTAATAAAAAGGGGGGTGGGGGGAAAGTGGGGTAGAAGGAGGGAGGGATCTGCTCCCTCTGGGAGGATTCAGGGGGTCGCAAGTTGTTGTCCCCCTTTGGAGCCGTCCGCAGGACGATTCCGGGAGGCACTTACCTGTGAGGAGTCCACCCCCGGGTTGGAAGCGCTTCCCCCCGCCCCAGCCTCCTTCCCGGTCCCCGTTTTCCCCCCGGCACCCCTGACCTTGGTGCTTTCCTCCCGTCCCTCCTCCCGCGGCCCGGGACCGTCTCACCCCGCACCCAGGCGCGGATCCGCGGTGCGCGGAGTCCCGCGGAGCCCTCGCTTCAGAGCCCTGATAGGTCCGCGGGGATCTTACTTCCCGGGAGAAGCAGGCAAAGCAAAACAGCCCTCGAAAGAAAAAAGGGTTAAACGTGCTTTATAATTAATCCTGAGGCCATAATCTCCTTGCTTATTTGTTTTACTATTCATCCATCCATTCACACTCCTCTAGACCCGTGAAGGGGGAAAAATTGCTTGGGTGTATTACATTGTCCCGAGGAACCAGGGTAATATAATACGTTAGCGAAGACAGATCCGTCAGGATAACATGGTACCGTGCTCAGGGACACGCGCGTGTTTTTTTTATTGTTCGTGTCACTGCTGTTGTTACACTGATTTTTGCCCATCTGAGAAGGAAAAGCAAACAAACAAATAAATTTAAAAAAATAAAAAGCGGCAACAAGAAAGCAACTGTCCATCGCGTTATCATCCTGGAGAATAAGTGTTCATAAACACGATGGCAGAGTGGAGAAATAAGCCCTAGCATTGCAATTTCATCTCCAAAACATCCCAGTTTCAGGGAAGAGTCTGGGGTCTAACACTGCTCACTGCTCTGGGCAGGAGAGATTTTCGTTCCCTTCTTTTGTAAACGAGTGGCATTTTTATGAGGCAGAGGCAAAGCAAAGACGTTCCCCCATCTCAGCTTCTTCAGTTCTTTCTCATTTCGTGCTCTTCTTTCCTTTCTCTCTTCTTTCTTTTTTTTCTTTCTTTTTTTTTTTTTTTTTTTCTAATTTCATTTAATGTTTCTTGTCCTCCCACCTCCACCCCTCCCCAAAGCTAGCACTTTTATTTCTATTCTGGGGATCGAAATGCCAAAAGTGTCATCCTGTGGCCGAAGCTGTAAGCCGATGCCTTCGAATAAGTTTGCCTTTTCAAAAACAGTTTTCAAGTCCTGTTGTCAGAACACGACTGTAAGATCCCCAAGTGTCCCTAAGCCAGGAGTCAGACAGGAGATACACCCTTCTAACTGGACATTTCTATTTTCCCGGAGGAAGACTCTCTCTCTTTGTATAGCTGGGGGTGGGCGCTTGAATTAACTAGAAAAAAAAAAAACATGCAATTCTCTTTATAAAAGTAGCAGACGAGTTGAGATGGTAAACACAACAACAGCAATGATACCTGCACGTGCTGCTTGCAAAGGAACCAAAAAAATGCACTTCCAGTTACAGAAACCATCACTCCAGAATAAATACTTAAACATAGAAATAAAGGGCAGTAAAAGATCTCGGCGTATGGGGGGGGGGGGAGGGAGACGCAGAAAATGATTCCCACGCGAAAATATTTTAAAATCAAAGCGGATCGTTAGGATATTATTCCGCCCCAGAGTATAACTGGAAGCTGTAGCTGAAGGCTGCCTGGATAACGTATAGCCTGATATATAGGTATTTGTTAAAAAATAAAAATATTTGGACTTGTCAACCCACTGGCGATTGAACTGAAGTTTCAGGTTAACTGTCTTGTTAAGTGCATTTGGTTTAAATATCTGGTGTTTAAGTTATGAAGGATATGCTGTTCCAAAACCTTTATTCTCGGATGGATTTTTATGATGTCCCTTGCTAATTTGCATTATGTCAACTTGTAACGGTGGGGAACCTAATACCAGGAACGGGATACAAAACCACTATTAGCACTGACACGCAGGGAATACGTTGCGCTTTTCCACAGCGAAGATCTGCTGTCGATTAGGAATGTTACAACTTCAAGAGACTCGTAAAAAGTGAAGGCATCTGTTCCCAAATCCAGCCACGTTTGTAGGATTTAGACGTGACAGAGAAATCCAATTCGTTTCAAGAGAGATCTGCGAGGTGACTGGGGAGACCGCAGCCCCCATCCCTTTTTCCACCTCTATCCCCTTCCCAAACCCATCCCCGCTTCCGTCCCCATCCTGCCCCACTTTGTCTTCCAGGTGAAGCCCCCCCTCGCTGAGGGCTGCGCCCCGTTTTTGCGGGGAGCACCGTGCCGGGGCTCCCTCTCCGCTCCGCTCCCGCAGAGCCGGGACCAGCGCGGAGCCGGGGCCGGGGCCGGTACCGGGGGTGCGGCTTCGAGCCCCACCTGCGGAGCAGACGTGAGGCACGGGGAGCGCATCCGAGGGCATTTCTCCTTCCCTCCCGCCCGAAGCCGGCTGCGCACGTCACCTCGTCTTCAACGAGTTTGGGGTCCGAGGGCTAATCCTGCGCAGCGCAGGTACCGGGGGTCGCTCCTCCTCTGGGTTTAGCTCGCGCGAATGCCGGGCACCCCCGGATTCGCCTACACGCGTGCTGCGAGGGGGCCGAGCAGCCCCACTGATGCTCCTCTTCCCTCCCTCAGCCGGGGCACCCGTCTTCACCTTCGGGACCCGCTTGACCTTTGGAAAAATAACGATTCCCGGCCCCATCCCGTAGCCATGTGCGGGATAAAACTCCCTTTTGCTTCTCTGGGATTTTCTCCCCACCAGGGAACGGCGCTTGCCCCTCGGAAAAGCTTTTATTGAGCAGAAACCACCGTGCCACTTGCGAAGCATCAGCCGCAGGCGCCTCGCTAAACTCGCAAGGAGGAGCGGGTCCGGCGGGGCAGGGTGGGGACATTTTGGTAGCTCGGAGGGTTTCAAGGGTTGCTTCGCCTCCCCGAGCCCAGCAAACATCTCGCCCCCCGCAACGCGGGGGTGGGTGGGGGATGGCCGGTCAAAGCTGCCTCCGGTCGGCAGCCCTGCAGTTCCCAAACCTCCCGGGGGAAGGGAGCGGGGAGCAGCCGCCTGGGCTCAGCGGAGGCTCCAAAACCTCCTCGCTCCCGGAGCTGCCCGGAGAGGGATGGAGCCAGCCCCGGAGGCAAAGAGGAGGCACAAGTGCACGGCAGCGTCCCCCCCCTTGTCCTCATGCCTCTCCGGGCAAGCGCCCCAGGAGACAGGACCTCTTTTTCTCAGTGCCACCTGGGGCATATATATACACATATTTCTGCTCTGCTTCGTCTTGCCGGATTTTTTCCCCCCTTCCTGCGGTTTTGCTGTTGACCGCGGTGAAAGATTAAGAGTGCGGGCTCTGACCGCCCCCCCGGAGAAACCGGGCTCCGATTTTCCGTCGGAGAAGAGAGAGGCAGAAAGGGCCAGGAAGGGAAAAGAGCCCGTCGGGGCTGAGCCCGCAGCGCCGGAGAGAGGGGGCGGCGGAGCCCGGGGGCTCCGGTACCCCCCTACCGAAAGTGACCCCCGCCTCTCCTCGACCCCTGGTTGGCCGCTCAGGTCCCACGAAGACTTATTATTTTAACTGCTAATGACAAGACACGGAGGAATAGCAGCAAACAACGCGGGTGGAAGCTGCTCCCGCAGTGCAGAGTACATACCCTTGTGATAGCAACCCCCGCCCTCCCGAACCCAAATCGGCACAGATGAGGATAAAGCGTTCTTCTGCCAACTTTTACTATTTTTTTTTTTTTAACTCCTACTTCTAGGGCTCAGTGAAAATCAAAGGCAAACTTTGGAGCATCTCCATTTTGTTAGCGAGGGGGAATTGCTCGCTTGATTTTTAGTGCGGTGCTGAGATGTGACCCAGCGCGTTAATATATTGCTGCCCTTCGCTAGCGAGCTACTGCAGACGGGGAGCGATCCGCAGGCGCTTAAGCAGCCGTCCTGTGAAAGTCTAAATTGGAGTCTGTGCAAGGAGCTACGGCATGGCATGGCCCCGTGCCCCCTTACACATCGGGGGCTGGTCACCCAGCAAGGGCAGAACTCTCTGCCAGCAGCTTTTGCAGACTGGGAAAGAAAAGCCAGAGCACGGAATGGAGCGATAGGGGATTTATCCTCTTTAAGAATCACAATGGACTTCACAAGCAACTAATTAAGTGCAAAACCTCCCCCCACCCCCACCCCTTGTTTGCAAAGTGGTGTGAGTCGGTTGTGTAAATGATTCCATTTTAACTTCCAGCCCCTTTAGATCACTAATAATGCCGTGGTGGTTCTGCTCACACTGCTGCAGTGAGAGTCAGCATTTCCATTATAATTTCCTATTTTCAGGAGTTTTTACAGTGGTCATAAAAATTCAATCCAGGCTAAAACTTGGCATCCTAGGGCTCCTCCCAGGAGTCATTTCTTTTTGTTGTATTTGAAAGAGGAAACCATTTATCTGTTTTTACATTACAAGAGAGCAACAAAAGGAAGCGAAAGCAGAGTTTGGAGTTTGTTTTTTTTTTTTTTTCTATTTTATATTGCTTGCTTTTGCTTAGCTTTACAGTATCTGCCATAGATGTTAAAGGAGTACAGTACACAATAATCAATAACACGTGAAAAAGCATCAGGTTATAGAGGAACCTGAGTCCACAATCAGTACTGGTCATAAAATACCTTTATCTTTCTAAAATACTTTGCTTTCCTAAACTGATAATTTGCTAGCAATATATCCAAAATGTAACTTGATGCTGGGGGTCACTTTGATTTAAAATGAACTTCTCTTTTTTGGAAAACTGATAAAGTTTATGTACATGCTCATATTTAAGAAGAATTTCCTAAAGGTACAGATGTTTTCACTGCCGATTTTAGGGGTCTATCCTCCAGCCCCCTCAGTGCAAGTATATATATAACAGTCAAATAATCTTTGGATTTAGGTGTCCCTAAGTATTCATTTATATGATGGATTGTAATGGCTATATGGTTCCCTTGAAACCATTATATTCTATCAGGTCAAAACCAGCTTCTTAAAAAAGTTCATTTAATGCAAGGGTGGCTGGAATGATTTGTGTACATTGCATTTGCTTGCATGCAATTCCCATATCTGCTGGAAAATGAGTAAGGATTTAATGACCTCACAGGAACCAAAGGTTTTGGTGACATGAGCTAAGAATGGGCCTATGAGAAAAAGACCAGTGTGAATTGGGACACTCAACTGGAATGCCAGCAAAGCCTGGACATCACATCATTTTGCTGTGGATTATGCCTATGCCACATGTTTTACAGAAAAGCCCTCTCTCTACTGCTGTGATATATACATTTCTGCTAGCCTGGAAACTTGGTAGGGGTATCCTCCCACTCATCAACTCCAGGCTGGTCTATGGAAAAGGATCAAAAAGAATTATAACTCACAGAGGTGAAAGAATTTTTTCTAGGTGGTAAAATAATGGAATGCAAGGAATTGCATACATAGTTACAAACACAAATACACATGTAGAAAAGGAAAATGCCTTTGTATGCAAACAGAGACTGAGATAAAGACAGACAGCTTTATAGTATACCTGATAGAATTAGGGGTACATGTATATTGATTCAGGGAATGTCAGCCACTTTTACCTTGTGATTTATTATTTTCTTAATATCATGTGATATGATAAGACTCATATTCACTATATTTAACAATTAAAGGAAGACTCCATAATATGGGGGGAATAAAGGCAACATTTGCTTTCCATGGTCTGCTAATCCCATGACTGAAATCAGGATTCCGCAAATTTACTCTTTCCTTTAGGGATTTCATCAGAGTGACATTGGGCTAGCAACCTACAGCAGATCCAACACTTCCTGAAGGTAAAAGAAACTCATTCTATGACCTCTCTGATACCTGTATATTAGTCTAAAAGTGCTGCTTTTCCAATAACACTGATGCTCCTATTTTAGGAGTATGAGCTCCCAGAGTCTTCAGAGAGTGGAAGTAAGTACTAATTCCAGCTTACCTTGAGGTCTGAAATGATTGCCACTCTGCAAAGACATTATTTATTTATTTATTTATTTATTTAAGATTGACCATACACAGGCACATACCAGAGAGAATGATACCTGTTTTAGGCATCTCAGCTCATTACCTGAAGGTAAATGGGGCATATATATATATATATATATTATTTTTTTTTTCTTTTTCTCTCTTTTTTTTTCTGTTCTCATCAGGCTTTGTCTTCAGTAGTTAATAAAGTACATACCTGTGGTAGTTGATAGATGATACAACAACGTGCCAAGAATCTTGTTACCAGTAAAAAATGAAACCTTTTCTGTGCAAGAAACATTTGGAGAACTTTTCCTAGAACTTACCACAGCAACACTTTTAATGGCAGCAGCTCAGCATCTGTGCATCTCCTTTGGGCTTAACAGGACTGGAGACAGCAATACAAACAGGACTCCAAGTTTTATAACCTAATCATTTGGGATCTCATTCTGGCTTTGCTCACTGCATAGATCCTGGGATAAGCTGTGAATCAGAGCTCTATTTTCAGTCAGCTGTCAGTACTTATATCTTCTCACCTGCACAGTCTGGGTGTCAGAGCTCGAAGACAATGGCACATTCAGTGCACATGCAGTAGAAGGAGGGGAGATTACACCAATTTTTATACCACAGAACTCCGACCCCATTCCCAGTGCTGTGAGCATTTTAGTTCCATGTCTTTGATGCACCAGTTACCATGCCTGTTCAGTTCAGTGAAGAAATGTGCAGTGCTGAAGACTATGAAGATTTTGTGCAAATCTGTTCTGCAGCCTTGGTCTGGCTCTTGGGAAAGCTCCAGTGGCTCAGATCTGTTGACCCACAGGCTACTGCTCAGAAAGTGGGTGACATTTTAAATAGCCTGTGCCCACACCTTGAAAATTCTTCATGGGAGGCCAGAACTTAGTCATCTGTGGGGTTCAAATTTAAAACTTTAAAAACAAGTGTGGGACATTGACTACCTCAGTGAACATTTGGGACCACCACAATTTCACTTTCTGTATAGTAAAAGAGGAATCCCTTGCAGGATTAAAAGATCCATGGTCTGGGGCCATCTCACCTGCTACGCAAAAATATGTAGTCAATGGCTGGTGACCAGCTCCAGACCTTATCACTGCTTTCCATTCAATAGTTGCAGCTCTGAAGCTAAGCTGGCAGAGGCAACGGCAACCACTCATGATGAGGACCTTGTTAATCCAGAGGAATCTGTCCCTAGTCCTTTAAACCACATCTATGCCCCCTATATTTTCTGTAATACAATTACTACCAGAGGCCTATCAACTCCAGACATATACACTGCTGAAATGACCTCATGACTTTGCAGCCGTTGTGGGGTTCCAGTTTTCCTCAATACAAATCTATATAAGTTTTTATGATTGACTACAGTGACATTAATATCTAACAATTGTATCATTGTGTCACCGTAGATTCAATCTCTTGGTTTGTACTCAGTGGAAAGACATTATTTTAGCACAAAATATTGTTGTGACTAATACAGAACTAGTGTCTGACTAAAGGATATATAAATAATGACCCAGCAAGAATTTTGTTATTTAGAACAACCTTAAACTAGGGGTTTATGGAAATAATATAAGAAATCTGAATTTTAGTTATATAATAACTCACAGTATCTTTTCTGTTTGTAGCAATTTCTAAATATATTACAGAACCATAGAAAAATCATATACATTTTTTTTGTTTTAGTTTGGTTTTAGATTTAGCTTTTTGATAGCATACAAATTCCTACTGAAGCTACAGATAATTAAGTCCAAGGGATCAGGTAAAAGTCACAAAAATAAAAGAAGTTAAGAGTCAAGTCAGAAAGACCAGTTTCTATCATACCCAGCTATGCTTAAGTGTTAGAGATAGAGGTCATCTAATGGGGGAGGAGGGGAGGGAGCTTGTGCCGTCAGGTGATCCTAAATACCAAATATGCTGTAATATTGCAGCCCAAGGGGAACGTAAAGTCCTGACAGAGTTTCAGCCCTAACTAAGAACTTCCTGCTATTTGTGGTTTAAGATCAGGCCTTTAAGGTTACTTTCAGATAGCCCTTCGTGTGCAAAAACTGTAGGAATATTACCGTCAGGGCACTAGACGAGACCATAAAATCCTCTCTTAAAGTGCAATTCTGAAGAAAACTCGCCACCTGCTGGACAAAAAGCTCATAGTTCTGAGCTTTTCTAAACAATATTTGCTAAAGTAATTATTTATCAGTTTACAGCACCTGAAATCATTCAGGGTTCACTCTTTCCAGTTAAACCGCTGATTTTGGGAGCTTCTGATTTTAAGGAAAAATACTTTTCATCTGAAAATCCATGTGACAATGTTTTTTGCTGGTGTTTAAATATGATACTAATCAAATATTTCTGTATGAATAATAGTTTCTAAAGGTTTAAATGTTTTCATATGTGTGAGTTTTTTTAACTGCTATTCTAATATGTATATATCCTCTTTCTTTCCCTTATGATTGCATCAGGAATCTTTGTGGTTTCCTTCGTGATGTTTGTGTTGCTACGGAGTCTTTTATTTGCTGTTACTGCTTTTATTTACTGTTACTAAATAGTAACTGGAGATTCTGACATCTCATTAGAAATATTTCTCATTCCTGTAGTGGAAAAGGGAACACCTCTCTATGCTAGATCTCACCATCTTATGACTTACCTTTTTCCATACACTTTTTGTTAAGCAAAACTATACTATCTAGTAGAGATAACAGATTTTGAGTGTGCATGTCTCAGTTATGTAAGTTATGTAAATATTTATTTATTTATTAGTGTCTGATCTACCATCAGCTAAGCCAAATGAAAGTTCCCATTGATTTCAATCAGATCTGAGGACTTTACGTAACAAACCACAATACAATGGATTAGTCAGAGCTAATATTGGGTTCACAATTTATTGGCGAGGATTGTGAATGCACAAGCCACAGAAACAAGTTTCGCACTCAGAAAGTTCTGACCTCAGAAATAGGGAAGGTAATGAAGGTTGGATTCTTCCAGACTTTGTGAAGCATGCTGTGAAAAGGAACAGTATTCAGTCCAGCATGTAGCAGGGTACAGGAATTAATCTGCCAATAAAGCCAACAAAGCAGAGTAGAAAAAAATATGGATAGTGAATGATTCACTTCCAAAATGGAAAGTGAATCATAGAGAAACCCAAGAGAAAATTTGTAGGAAGCAGAAATAGTGGAAGCAGAAATAGCAGAAATAGTAGAATTATCATAAAATGTAAGCATATTATTGAGAAGCTAAAATAGAAATATTGTCTAGAAGAGCTAAAAGAGTTAAAATGTATTCTTGTCAGCTCATTTAGAGAATGACAAAGTAGTCTCATAAAAAGATAAAGTGAGAGAACTCCAAAATACCATTTTCTGTTCAATTTACTGTAATAAGAATGATCACAGAAGAGACTAGACTAGACAAGACTAGAATCATTCATTTGGAAGGGACGGAAAAAAAGATCATTGAGTCCAACTGCCTGAACACTTGAGGGTTAAAAGAAAGTTAGAGCATGTTATAGAGGGCATTGTCCAAATGACTCTTGAACACTGAAGGGCATGGAGCATCAGACACCTCACTAGGAAGCCTGTTCCAGTGTTTGACCACACTCACAGCAAAGAAATTTTTTACCTCCAGTCTGAAGCTCCCCTGTTGCTTTGTGACATTCCCATGTCCCACCAGTGACCAGGGAGCAGAGACCAGCATCTCCTGCTCCACTTCCCCTCCTCAGGAAGCTGCAGAGAGCACTGAGGTCACCTCTCAGCCTTCTTTTCTCCAGAATGGAAACCCAGGTGTCTTTGGCCTCTCCTCACAGGACATGCCTTCCAGCCCTTTTACCAGCTTTATTGTCCTCTTCTGGATGCTTTCAAAGACATTAGCATTCTTTTTATATTTTGGAACAGGAACTGCATGCAGTATTCAAGGTGAAGTCACATCAATATTAAAAGTAGTGGGAGAATATTAGCAGAATACACAAATACAGTTGAAGCAACTAACTGGTGTAAGGTGAATGAGTGTTTCTCTGACCAAGACAAAAAGGGGGCTATGAATCAAGAAGCTTGAGATTAGGTCAACATCTTCTAACAATTTTATCTGTTTGAATAATTTAATAAATTCTCTGCTCTGGTATATCCATCTGTAAAGGGTAAGTAAAAACACACACATAATTTCCAGGGATTATTTCAAGAAAAATATTAGGTATCGTATTTCACAAAGGGGAAAATAACTGCTAACAGTCTGTATTTTCTTTGTCTTGGCCTTTCTCTGAGCTACTGGTGTATTCAGTCCTGAGTTAGGCACAATGTAATTTTTAAGAAATTTGTGGAACATTTGTCTGGAACTGTTCGTGTTTTCACAACACCTTGCTGACACAAACTAATGATAGGCTGTTAAACTTCTGGCATCTCTTTTGAGGAAGATTTAGGGCAGGACCAGAGATGTGGATTTCTTAGTTCAAGTGTAACTGAAGGAGGGAAAAAAAAGCAGAGGAAAAAGCAGAGGTCTCATGCCAAACTGAATATAGGAACCTGCCTTTTAGTGAGGTGACAGTGGTGCCCAGAGAACAGGGGTTGTTGGAAGTGCTAACTAGCTGTGATTTTAGTGTCCTTGAGCATTGGACCAAACTCCATCAGAGTCCCAAGTTCAAGTATGTCAGGGTTTGAATGAGAAAATAGGTCACATAATTCAATTACTGTTCAGCAACTGATCAGTTATTCTGTGGCAATTACATGCATGCTAGAACATGTTTTATAGAGGAACTTTAGCTTTAATTTCTACCTTTTGTGCTTTTACTTGCAGTATACCTGTATATGTCACAATGCACAAGGAGAGCAATATGGCAAAGCAGAGCTGTAAAACAGATGCTGTAAGCTCATATCCTGGAGGTAAATTATCCATATATTTGTCCTGTCTACATCCAAATGTTAGAGAAAGAAATCCAA
Source organism: Anas acuta (assembly GCF_963932015.1). NCBI lineage: Eukaryota > Metazoa > Chordata > Aves > Anseriformes > Anatidae > Anas > Anas acuta. The sequence continues at coordinate 107,717,409 of NC_088981.1, forward strand.
AACAAAACAATAACATAGATGCTAGGAACATTTGCGGACTGCCAAGAAAAGTTTAAAAAAAAATTCTGCAGAATGATACCTAAGCCTTGAGTAAGAGCGTCTTGTATCCCAGATTAGTATATCCAAAATTAAGCTAATGACTATCCTGAATAGCTTTCTCTACTCTGACTCTGATGGAAAACAACTATTAACTTAGGCAGCTGAAGATATTGCATACCTCTCTGAGCTAGGAGTAGATCCTCAAAATTGAGCTTTACCTCTTCACTAACCACTGTTATCCGGTCAGATATCATGACTTTTTCCAAATTCTTATAACATTCTTAACATTATCATCACCTGCCAGAGAAGAGGGACAAAGCTGAATTCAGGTGCTTCTGCTTTCCTCAGCTGTGGATAGCTGTCCAAGAAAGAGGTCTACACTTATATTCTTGATTTTCTCTGGAAACAGCAGAAGCCTTGAAGAGGCTGTCATTTAAATCTTGACTTTTAGCACAGTCCTTAGGAAAGGAAAAAACTAAAAGGTACAACTGAGCCCTGTAGTTATGAGAATAATGTAAGGTTAGAAACTGGACTTGAATGGTTCTTCTGAGGCAAGGCAGTTTGGTCCTCTGCTATCTGGGGAGACATTTTTTGTGTTGCGTTGTCTTCTCAAATTCTTATGCATCATGTTCTGGGGGTTTGTTTGTTTATGCCTATTAGAAAGCCACTGCAGACTCTAACATCCCATATCTTACATCTCATGGTCAATTTCATATACCCATTTCTTGTGTTCTTGTGTTAACTTAAACTCTTCCTTCTGTGGTATTCCTTCCTTTTTCTTGACTTTTGTATCCTGTGATAAACAAGCCCTGTTTATAGAGATGGATGCTTTGAATCCAACTCTTTTTTGATCGACCTTCTCTGCATCTTTTATTTTGAATTTGTACACAGGCAAACAATACCAACTATTATTGATGAGGTCTTAATTGTGGCTTCTACAGAAATGTAAGTACCAATAGTACTTAGTTCCCAAGACACGGTTTCATTCAATGTTTGCACATGCAGTCCCATTCATTCATACAAATAGGGTTTATTAAAATATGCCATCTCAAATATTGTCACCTTTGGAGAAAGAATGTGCTATCTACAAACCAGTGAATACAGTTGTACAATTTAACCTTTTTTTTTTTTTTTTTCTCCTTTTTGACTGACCTAAACAATGTAGTTGGTTAAAAATCTGCTTTCTGAATAGATGCATCCTGTCATTCATTGCACGTCTCTGTACTTGAAGCCTTTCAAAGTACAGACCAGCTGTCTCTTTCCTTGTAACAGAGATCTTCTTGAGATTCTCTCTGGCTCAAGGGAGAGGGCCTACTGAGGAAAGAGAGAATGGAAAGGTTTATGACCTTCAAAGACAAGATCCTTATTGTGTCTGACAATACCTGAGCTCCATTTCTTCCAATGAAATCCAGACAGGGACCATGGGAATCTCCTATCCACTCCATTGGGACTGGTCACGTTTCCATCTGGGAGCCATTAGCCTCTTCCAGTAACATTCACCTTGAACAGTATAAGGCTAGTTTTAACGAAGAGGACAACTGCACCTGCTTCCTCTCAGCCAACAGGGCAGCTGAGCATCCAGATGTTTGTAACTGTGGTTAGTTTAGATGTTTTCCATCTACTTCTCACAGGAACTAACAGTATTGCATTCCAGTGACCATACAATCCTGGCTTCCTGTCTTACAGGACTACAGTATCCTTTTCACCTTTTTTGTCAGTGTCAAAGACCTTCACATTAGATGCAGCAGACTCTGCAGCAGAGTCTTTTTCCTTCTTTCATTTTCCTTCCTTTCTTCCTTTCTTCCTTCCTTCCTTTCTTTCTTTCTTTCTTTCTTTCTTTCTTTCTTTCTTTCTTTCTTTCTTTCTTTCTTTCTTAAAAAGTATTTAGGCAGTTTTTTATTTTTATTTGTGTGTGTGGGATTTTTAAATCCAGTGTTAAAGTCACCTATAGATGGAATTAGCTGAATTACCATATTGCTAAATGCAAAGGTTGTGCTGAGGAATAATTTAATGAGTTTAAATTTTCAGATCATATGAGACTGTCATATATCACAAATCATGACATTTTATTTGCTAATACTGAATAGGAGCTCTTCCTGTTTTTGTTTTATTTTAAATTATTTGATACACATTTATTATTATTATTATTATTATTATTAGTGGCTGGAGATGGATTGTTTGCAACTATTTGTAATGGAGACTGCTTTTTGTTTTCACACATTTATTAATTTTCTTACCATACATAATTGTTCTTCTTTGACTTAATACATTCTATTAGAGAGTTCAGCATGGGCATGTAATCTGCAGACATTTTACAGTACCCCTACATGTCCTAGATTTCTGTGCAAACAAAATTTCACTCTCCAAAATATTCTTTCAGAATAAAATGAATAAAAGTTGTAAGTGATTAAAATCTTTAGATGAATTCTTATCAGATATTATTTTTGCATTATTTGGACTGTCTGACTTTGCCTGTCAGTCTTAAGGTTCACTTCAAAGCAATTTTCTAACAAGAAGTTTTTCCTTGGTCTTTCTGACTCTACCATGGTAATTAACATTGAATTCTGTTGAACTTAAATTCTGTGTCCAGTGAACTCTGCCAATGAGTTTTACCACTGATACATGCACAGTGTATCACAAAAGAGAAATTAGCCAGAAGATATATTTTTTTAAGTTTGTTTTAAACTTAAGTTACCAATAAAGTGATCACTGGTAATAACTAACAATTATGACTGAATTCAGTTTTCTGAAGAGGAAGTCTGAAAACAAAGAAAACAAAACAAAACAAAACAAAGGGAAAAAAAAGAAAAAAAGAAAAAGAAAAAAAGAAAGAGCACCATCTTACTCAGTTTTAGAAATCTACAGTGTGAAAGTTTGCCTCTGCAGTTGGCTGTTCTGGAGCCATTGAGAAGAAACAGGCAATTCCAGAGTGCTATTCATCTAACCTATATTACACCCTATTTCTTTAGCATCTGCTGCACACAAATACACTCCTGCTATATTTATCACAGAACCACTTTCACAAATTGCTTGTGGCCTTCAGGCTTCAGACCTTCAGGATGCAGGGTGGTAAAAAAGATAGCCCCATCCTAACCTCATTTAGTCTATGTTTTCTCTGTTGATGCTTCCAGCAAGCTTTGCCAAGTAATACCAGTGGGTGGGGTGTAGCCTTTACAGTGCACAATCCTGTCTGGTAAGACTTGGCCCGAACCCACCAAATCTGTTGATTTCATGTTTAGTTAAGTGAAGGTGACGTTACAACTTGGTGACTTCTGTTAACCATATTTTTCCAAATAACATATGAACATGCTTGAGCCTTTTAAGTTTTATTAAAGAATAATCATTTGAAGGGGTTTTCTTTTTGGCAAGGATCACAACCACCATTCATTCATCATGAAAACAGAATTAATCGGTACAAGGACAGAACGTGCAGAATTCGTTCTTGAAAGGGGTATGTGATGGGGCTGGGAGGATGAGTGGCTCTGGCTAACCTTTTTTACTAGCTTTCATAGCCAAGAAAAGAAGTCCAAGTCATATTTCCTTCCTGTGCCATCTGTTCATTGATTATGCATTTTCCATTTAAGCAGGTACAGATTTCCTGGGGGGATAGAGTTGAGGAGGAGATATTAAACCTTATCTCCAATTCCTTTCTGTAGCATTGGGCTTCTCTCACTTTCCCAAAGCAGTAAGGACAGAAGTTTTGCCATCATAACGTCACAGGAGAGGAAACAAGGTGTCAGAGGGAGGGGAGTCTTGCTGCAGTCATGGTAAGTGGGAGCAGCCTCATTGGATAGACTGATTGTAGTCATGGCTGAGGTTAGGATCTTGAGCCATGAGCTATGTTGCTTTCACAAGTCCTGCACTGGTTCTACATATGTCACCATCCTGGTCCTATGTCACTGACTTAGGGGCTGTATTTAGAGCCATTTAATGTTACAGAATAGCACTTCTTAAAAGTGTTAGAAACAAGGATCAGAAGGAGGGATTTCCACAGTTCTCAGGTAACAGTTCTAATACATGATTTCTTGATGAAGCACAATTTGTGGCTACAAAAAGATAACACATCTTTCCTTCTTTCTTTGCCAGTTTAATACTTTGGCTACTTTCCCACAGGGTGGGAGTAGAAGGTTTAGACTCCTTCAGGCTGAGGTGTGTCTGAACCAATGTTCCAGCCAGAAGTAGCACCAAAAAAAAATAAAAAGACACTTCTCTAGTTCACATCTATGTTTTTAAAGTGGCTGTGTGCTGAATATAATAGGTCAGGCTATCTCCCCATATTCAGGTCCTAGACCTCTTGTCCATATGTCAACAGCTTTTAGGCTGGACTCTACACTCGGTTGTCCTATTTAAGATACTAACTATGTCTTGGTTACCTACAGAAGCACTCCAAAGTCAAAAGATTGATTTTACTTGCTTACAGAGAGCTGGAATTACTCTCTGAATCTCAGAATCTTTAGTTGGAACTTATGCAGACGCAGTCAGAGTCTCGCTCTTATTTGCTGCAGGAATAAGATGGGAAAGGTTTTCTTTCCTCAATTCTAGTGCTATTATAGACTTCTGTTAGTTTTATTCTTTGTTCCACTCCTTTTGTTCTTTGCAATATCACGCTCAGTGTCCCACAACAGCTATTTTGTTTTACACTGTTTGCCTTCAACGGGCTATCTTTGGCAGAGTGTTTCTGCTAAGGCAATGAAGAAACTGTGGACATGCTGAGGAAGCTGCCTTTGATGGGAGCAGAGTCAAAGACAATTAAAGAGAGAGTTTGTGTAGAGATTTTGTAGCCAAGTTTGGTTAATGAAAGTGTTTACAACATGAATTCTCTCCATCAGTCAGGGGAGCAGCTCTTAAACAACCGTGTATGTGGTAGAGAGTAAGAGACAGATTTGTGTTTGTTTTAGGCTGTTTGCACAGAATTTAGTACATCCAAGAGGTTTGATGATGTATGGGTAAACTGTCATCCTTTTCTCTTGTGGACTGTGCCTGGGATAGAAGCTGGCCCATACACATATGTGCTAGGGAGTATGGCTAAGGAATGTATAAATACAGCAGAAACAAAATTTGAGATCTAAGAGGACAGATTCAATGAAAAGGTCTTCGCTTGGCAGCACTATAAGCTTGTTTTTATTGGGTCATTGGCTTTTTTTAAGACCTGAAATACTACAGAATGAGTATTCTTTAACATACTTCCATCTGTTAGGGATATGCTTATTTGTAACATAGATTTTCCAGTAAGAGTGGAAATTCAAAGAGAAACTGGGAGGAAAAAAAAGTGATGAATAATGCAGAAAAACATTCAGGTGTCTAACTGCCACTTTTAAACACCTAAAGCCAGCTGTAACTCCAAGATGCCTGATTCAGTGAATCCTGGAGACATCCAGGCTTTTGTCAGTAAAGTGTATTCATGCTTGCATATCTCTTTGCACACATGCACAGCTCCCAGACATTCTTTAATAAATATTTCTTGGAGGAGGGTCTGGGGCCCAGCTTTTTCAAGTTAATACACAGGCTATGTCCCAAACCAGAATGTTTTATCAAGCAAGCTAGAAAGAGAACTTCAGCCTACATTCACCTACAGAGCAAAGGTGCCTCCTCCCTGGAGTGAAATACTCTGATTCAGATTCCTGTTATAAATCAGGAAGAGAAAGATACAACACTTTCATATCCAAAAGAGTGGTCTAATTCCTGCCCTGATGGTCATAATACCAGTAGATTATTCCTTGTGAAAAAGACATGGTCTGGGCCAAGCACATAATTTCAGGTGAGTATTCACAGCTGTAAATCCAGATTTTAAGTACAAATGGGGTAGGCGGCCATATAGGGAAGCAGTTGAAGGCTGGAAGCAAATAAGAAAGCAACGGTCATTCTACCTTCTTTATGTCAGAGCCCAGCCATCAGGGCTTTTCTCTGCCCTCTGTTTTTTTTTCCAGTTTCCTTTGTTCCTTACCTCAACAGACCAACCCATTATCATATTTGAAATGACGTCTCATTTGGAGTAAGCTTCTGAGAAACCTCAAACTGGTTCTGTGGTATGGAGGGAGGGTATAACTCCGTGATGTGGTGGAAGGAGAAGCCAACTTCTTTGCAGGATTGTTTCCCCCTTCCGTTAGCCAAGGCAATTATGCACAAAGGACAGTGTTTTCTTAGTCATGTGCATAGGATCATGATGTTTTTTTCCCCAGGCTAAGGGTTCCTCAGAAAGGCAAATTACTTGTGATGAATATGGTGCAGTGCTCAATATCCATCTTTACCAGAAGAAATACTGCTCAGGAAAAAAAAAAAAAAAATCATAGCAAAATCCATCAGTATCTGAGACACAGGACCCATGGAGGATCAATGCACTTACTTGTATCATGCATCCTTTATTATCTTAGATCAGCAGTTGGGGAGAAGACTTAAAAGCTATAAGAAATGCCAAGCAGGAGGAATCTGAAGTATAAAACTTCTATGTGTAAGGCACTAAATCAATTTAAATATGTACTAGTAAATGAAAAAAATCCCAAGGAATGCCCACTCTTCTCTTTCCCCTCTCCCCTTCCCCACATGTCCCACAGATACATAGACTGTGGGCAGTCCACTGTTTCTAGCCCTCTCATCTGGCCTGTATACTGAGATAGTAAACACACACATCCTATACCTGCAGCATGTTCAGTGCTGGGTCATGGCATCAGTCTGCTGTTTTCCCTAGCTTACTCCTGCTCCAGGGACTTAGATTTCTTTGGTGCTATGTCCCTCTTCTGTTAATGTAAAAGAGGTTTCCTGCCTTTCTTTGTTGAAACAAGTCCTTCTAGGTTTTGAGGCTCTGCACATTCATAAAATGGTTTTGTTAAGCAGGGAGATAGATAGATAGTTTTGACTAAAATCAATCAGAAAAACAAAAACAAAAACATGTATTTGAGCGTTTATAAAGCTTCATTCTTGTTTTTCTTGCTGCAGGCTCCTCATCCTCTTTGAAACAGAAGTTTGTCCTCAAAATGCTCAAACAGCAAGCCATATTTTCTGTTGACTAAATTTGTGATGTTTTTGGCTTTAAACTTTCTGTCTCTTAATTTTCTCTGCTATAAAACAAAGGTAATAAAGATTTTGTTTTTGTTTTCTCTAAAATTATATTGAGTCCTGCAGTAATTCACAGAACAATTCTAGTTCCCCTGAGCTACAAATATTTTGGCTAAAGAAGATGTGTGATTTTCAGAGGTGCTTGCCTAACAATTTCTACATCTTGGACTCCTGTGAGGTGTGTTGTGCTAAGTACCACAACATGGACAAACAAACAATGATATGCAAAATGCCATCTTTGCTACGTGTTTAATAGGAAAATACATCTGAATCAATAAAAGGTAGCAATCTTCTGTATAATGAGATCTGATATTGAAGATATATTTTAATTGACAAAGATTCCACAAAAAAAATATGGATCCTTACATACAGTAAGCATTACACCCGTCCCTTTAGAAAGCAGAAGTTATACATGCCACTAATTGTAATCCAGCAAAACTCTCTTTAGTAAGATATCGCTTGAACAGAATACACTCTGTGAGGGGCAAATCTCCTTCAATAAGTGAAGAGTGAGAGTTGCCTGTACAGGAAATGGTTAAAAGAGGCAGAAGGGCTATAAGACAGAATCAGAGAAAGCACATAATCCCAGCTTGATGCAATTACTCTAACATGAATTTAAAATAAAATTAAAGTTAACAGTTTAAACTGATGTTTGAGGGGTTTTAAAAAGATTTAGTTTCCCTTGGAACCACTATGTTATTTGAGCCACTGTAATCTCAGAGCGCAGTGCTCATAACTTCTCTCAAGCACTGTTACTACTAGATTATGCCCACAGGTTAAGTTACAAATGTCTAAAAACCCTAAAATTATTAAACCTAGATTAAAGTGTTCAGAGAATATGGTGTTATTTTAGTCTCCTGCCATATCCTACATTTACTATAAAACTGTTATATTGGCATTCTAATAAAATGTCATAAAGCAAGTATGTAAGGAGGTGTTTTGGGTTTGTTGCAGTCTGATGGAAGCCAAGTTAACATGGCAACCAAAATGTGTAACAGAAACACTTAAATGTTTTTCATAAACTGCAAACCTTGTAAGAGCCTAAAAGTACATTGACTACTGGGCAGTGCATTACTGAAGATTACTGTCATATATTCTTCTTGATGCTTCACTTAGATAATTTCTACAAAACTCAGAACTTAATTATCTGAAGCAAATATCCTACTTTCTTTCAGTCATACTCTTACTTACCTGAGCTCACAGGTGTCCCATGAATTCCAGCAGCCATATGTAAAGAGGAATGAATGGTTTGTTACTTAAACATTGGGAGCTAAGCTATCACACTGACCACCAGATTTAGGAAATGTAGACTCAAAGGTACCTATGAGGTCCTCTGGGTTGATCTGATTTTCTTAAAATGCCTCACACCTTGAAGAACGTGTTATCACAAATGATATGCAATGTTAACAGAGTCTATAATGTCTGTAATGCCTTATCTGCAGAATATATGCTTATTATATTTCCTATCTGTAATGCACTTGTTCTTTGTTCTGGTACACAGATGTTTAAAAGTTCTTTATTTAACTTAAATAAGTAAATAAATAAATAAACAAACAAAAAGTCTCATTATTAGGTCTCAGTTATTGTTTACAAAAATAGAAGGGTCCGATGAAGTCTGCACTATAGAATCCTGGAGATTTACAAGCAGAATAGAAACACTCCAGCTCGACTAACACATCATCTCAAATTTCAGGTCTGATACACCTAAATCAGCACTCTATTCCTTCTATCAAGGAACAAACAAGTTTACTCAGGCTCAGTTCTGAGAGGAAGAAAATGACTTGGTGAAGCTCTTTTCACCTAATGAACTCCAGATGAATACTTTAAAAAAGTGCAGTTACCTGCAATAAGGTTATTTTTTTTCTCAGTGGTGAATTTCCCAGGAGCTTATAGAAACTTCCATTGAGAGTATGAGTAGCCAAATCAATGTATCCATATACAACACAGAAAGTTACAGTAAGAAACTATATGGAATTATAAAAGAAATGTAGGGCAGGAAGAATGCTCCGTGAAAGAAAAATTCTAATATTCTCTGTGGGGTTCCATTCTTAAGTCACAGAATCACAGAATTATCTAGGTTGGAGAAGACCTCAAGATCATCGAGTCCAACCTCTGACTTAACACTAACAAGTACTCCACTAAACCATATCACTAAGTTCAACATCTAAATGTCTTTTAAAGACCTCCAGGGATGGTGACTCCATCACTTCCCTGGCCAGCCCATTCCAATACCTCACAACCCTCTCAGTAAAGAAGTTCTTCCTAATATCCAACCTAAAACACCCCTGGTGCAACTTTAGCCCATTCCCCCTCATTCTGGGGATAAGGTCACCCCTGAGCCTCCTTTTCTCCAGGCTGAACAAACCCAGCTCCCTCAGCCGCTCCTTGTAGGACTTGTAAAGTGATGGGAAAGAAAAGATGCAAGATGGTACCTTACTCTCCTGCAAGAGGCTGTGTGGTAATTTAAAGACTGATTATAAGTATGAATAATAATAATAATAATAATAATAATAATAATAATAATAATAATAATAATAATAATAAAGCATCTGCCCACACCATCAGGCAATACACTTTGCATTGGCCTGCAAGGTTTGGGCAATCTGGAGAAAAACAGCTCATTATGAACCACTGAGATCCAATGAGAAAAGATCTTGAGGAACAGAAGGAGGTCTAGTAATCCAAAATAAATAAATAAAGAGAATAGTTAAAATATTTGAGAGATACAGCTCAGAACTGCTTAAAATTTTCACTGAACTGAATTTGGTTTTAATAAAATCATTTCTGCTGAAAGACATTCCATAAACATTCAAAAATATTTAAAATTTTTCTTATTGTATATTCACACCCAGACACAAACACAAAAAAAAAATAGTACTAAGCTTCTCACGTCCTGACAATATTTAGAATTTGAGAAACTTTATTTTTTTATTTGAGAGTACAGTTCTTCCGCAGATAAAATTAAAATTATCTTTGGTTTGAACAAGATGATGAATAATCAGTTATTCATTGTGGCTTTTGTTGTTGTTGTTGTTGTTGTTGTTTTGGTTTTAATTTTTGACAAGAAAAAAAAAACCTGAAAAGCAATAGTTGATAAAATCTAAGGTGCAGCTACAGGCCTCAGCAGCACAAAAAAAAAAAAAAAAAAGAGGTCTAGCATAGGCAAATGACTTCAAACTGGTCATTAATCACTACCTAAAGTGAGCAGATTTGTTATCACTATGGGCATACAGCTCCTGCTCCCTTACTCCCTGCCTGTCTGATAATAGATAGACTTTGTCTGTATTAAGAAACCTTACGTGATACATAACAAGAAAAGTGCAATCTTTGTGTAAATCCAAAGACAAGACTGAAGTTAAGGGACATGTTTTATGCAAAGCCTTTAAAATCCAAACAAATTCAATTACATTCCAATTGTTCATAATACAAAGAATAGAAAAAGGAAAAGAGCATCTGCAAGCCAATCACATCACTAAAATAGAAGCTGTAAAAATAGTGCTAGATGAAACACATAAAGGCTAGGGAGAGCCTTCTTCCTGTTAAATCTACAGTATTCATTTCCATACTAAGAGTAGAGGGGATCATTTGTAGTTCCATTCATGCTTCACATAGTCTTATGGAAATTGTCAATGAATGTGAAGCGTGGCATCAAAGTACATAAACATTTAACAGAGAGGCCTGGCTTTCTAGCACCAATGGGCTTGGTATATCTTCCGAATCATTAATGGTTAAAGTGTGTTGCATTTGAATGTCCATTTGGCTAGCTCACAGATATCACTGTTTCTGTTGGTACAACTGGCAGAATGTGCAATTCCTCTTATTATCAAAATGTCTCAATTTCATGAATTATAAACCTTTGCTGATATAACTGGTAGAAAACACCATGAGATAATGAATTATGGTCGGTGATTCTTGAAAGGGCTTTCAGCACAAGTCCTGATCGCTACCAAAACAGAAACAGTCATGGGTCAAAGTAATTCCAACTCTTTGTTAGCTCAGATGACACATAATGTAAGTTCCATGGTGGGAAACAACTACGGTTCATGACATGTTGAACATCATTGTCAGGAACATTTACAAATTCTGGTAGTATGGATATTGGAGGCAGATGAGAAAAGGACTTTGAACATGCAGCAGTTAAAGAGTTAAAGGTGTTTCTGTCAGAGTTTGCAGTCTTTATAACAATAAATAAATAAATAAATGTTATTAAAAGTCAATTAAAAAGAAAAAAAGTACTGAGTTTTATAAATCTGACCAAAAAAATGTTGATTTGTTTGGTATAGAACTGGAAAGGAAATGACAGTATCAAAGAAGACATATTTGTGTAATTATGAGAGTTTTCCCCCAGTTTCTAGTAGACTAAAATTTACTAAGTAAATGGGTGGAACATGGATTTCTCCATACCCATCAGACTCCTCATGAAAGGGCTATTTACTTCAGTTGAATAGCTAGGATCCTAAGGAAAAGAAATTTCTTGACATGAAAAAAATAAAATCAATAAATGTTCTTGAAAATGGCTATGTCAATGAACAAAAGCTTTAATTTTGATAAATCCGCATTTTCTAGAAGATTAATATTAGCAAGGAGGAAAAATCTTAGTCTGCTCTCATATGGATGCTTCTGATCCTTGATATCAACCGTGTAAGAGATACTGTCATGAAAGTGGGGTCCTGGAAGTAAACTGAAGGAGATTTCAGAAGAGTAAAATGAGTTTTCTTTATGAAGTGAAGTTGTGAAACACATTGGTAGTATCTATTGTTTTTAATGACCATAGTATTAGGTACTGTCTTTGGAAAAGTTTAACTGGAGCAAGGGATTCTGGGTAAAACTCACTAATTCCATAATCTACTTAACTCACTCACAAAATTTGTTTTCTCTGCAAAATAACTCTTCTGTTCTTGGACTTGAAGACTGAGAATGTATATCAGTCTTCATAGAATCATAGAATGGTTTGGTTTAGAAGGGACTTTAAAGATCATCTAGTTCCAATGCCCCCTGCATTGACTGCATAGACTGAGGGTGAAAATAAACCTTCTGGTGCAATAAAGTGGCTTCAGTCATGTTTTGAAGTAACAGAAATGTACTTCAACAAAATGTAGTTAGTGAATCATACAGATCAAAGACACTTCAGGCAGACATCTAATGCATACATCTGATCAGAACAGGTTCATCTATATGTATGGTACTCTCTAAATGCTCCATCACTGGAGAGTTTCACAACCTTCTCTGGGAAAGAAACACCAAGACAGCCAATATTTCTCATTTACTGACGTAAGCCTGTAAATATTGTCATGTTTGTTTTTTAAGGTTTGAAAAGGCAGATGCATCCTATTCTTTTGTGACCTTTAAGTTATTGGAAGGATCAACATGGATTATGTTCCAAGTCTGGAACTTAGGATGCAAAATTGTATTTGATGGCTCAGACCCCCTTTTCAACATGACTTTGGTTAACTCTCTTTATTTCTACAGTGTGTTTTTGTTTGTTTGTTTGTTTGTTTGTTTGTTGTTGTTTTTTATTTCCCTCATAGTTAAGTCAGACCTCCCTGTGCCTCCTGGAAGTTAGGAGACATACTTCTCCAGGAAGCCCTCTCCTTCTTCTCCAGGACCTAAAACCCCATTTTGTCAAGAAACCTTTAACTATTATCCATCTTTCCTTAGAGTTAATCTTCCATGTTTTACCTTGTGCTTGGTTTTGGACTTTGTAACTTGCCCAGAAGGTTGAGAGAGTCAGAATCTGAGGGAACAAAAGAAAGGAAGTTTGAAAAGTATGCTTCTGCTAGAGTTGTTCAGGAAAAAATGCCGATTCAGTTTAATAGAAATGCTTCAAGGAGATTTACCCATTGTTGCCAAATTTCCAATAACAGCCTAAGACTTCTCCTGTAAACTCAATCTTCCCATTGTTCATCAGGCCAGGACAGTGCCAGGAATACCAACATTTGAGATTATTTGTTGTACAAGAGCCTGGCTCTTTGGTCATACAGGAGGCTGTTTTGGGCCAATGATTTAAAGGATTTCCAGGGTATTTCCATACTAATAAACTAAACTCAAGCATAAACTCAAGCATTTTGCCATGACCATACAAACAGCTTAATGGCTGGCATGTTCCCTGGCATGGTTCTTGCCCACACTCAGAAGTATTCACCCACACAGTGCCCACATGCCTTATAAGGAGATTTCATCAGACAGGAGCTACTCTCAACTGCATGTATGAAACCACTCAATTTGGGAAATTCAGATTTATGGATGAAAATTTTACCAGGATAATTAAATGCTGGAGAATGGGCACTGCATCATTTGATTTACAAGTAGAGATATAGTCACAGATCTGAAGGCCAGAAGTAATCCAGCTTGATTCCAAGACAGGGACACCACCAAATTAACCAAGAAAAATGTCTGGGCTTTTGTAGCATTCAGGCAATTTTTAGGTTCTGTACCATCCTATGTATTGAGTCTAGAGAGGGCTGCTTCATAAGGGGGCGCTGAACTGCCATGCCAAGTTGGAGCTGTAGTTGGGTTAGCAGCTGTTAACATCAGGTTTAATTTAGATTACCAGATTATATTTCCAAGGTTCAGCAATACAAATAGTAACTGTAGCTAGATAAGGAAAAATCAAAGCATAGAAATAGGCCTCTGTACAAGTGTTTCTAGCCTTGGTTCAGACCAGACTGTCATGCTAATTTCTAATTATTCCTTGAATTGTGGGAGACACACTTCACAATAGATAAATTTATAATGCACATGCACTGTAGAGGGCCTTCCACATAAAAGTCCTGTCAGGTTCTATATCATACCTGGGAGTTCCAGTTCGGATTCCTCCCCTCATATCAACTTTTAAAGCACTACTTCATGGGGAAAGAAAGTTAGTCTCTCAGGTAATCAACTCCCAAACTGCTTAGGTCTTTACAGGTTAAAACAACACCTTGAATACAGCCCAGAACTGTATTGGCAGCTATTGCAGATTTTGGAAACTGGGGTGGTTTTTTTGCTTTGTTTTGTTTTGTTTTTAATGTCCTCTCTGCATGATGCTCCACTTAATAAACAGGTGGTTGAATTGTGCACACTAGATTCAGATGCCAAATGGACTCAAGATGTAGCCTCACACGGAGTGCATTAGAGTAATGTAACCTTCTGGTAAGAAAAGTATGGATAACTTGAGCAGAGACCACATGTGACAGGAAAGGTTGCGCTCTTCTTGCCAAACACAGATGGAAAAGGAAAAAAAAATAATAAAAACCTCTTGGCTGACTGTATCTGCTACCACAGCATCGACAAGTTGCCCGAGGTCTTAGGACCTGAATGTTCAATGGGAAGCTGGACCTAAGTTCTGAAATAAAGTGCTTGGATTCTCTAGTGTTCTGGAGCAGGGGAATGGAAATTTTGTGTCATACTCACTTAAATTGAATAATGGAAGATTTCAAGACAATATAAAATGAATGATGTAGTTTGTAATACAGCCTTTGTGTTATTTATTCTGATACTTAATTTAATGTTATTATTCTTCTGTGATTTCCGTGTGGAACGTGCTCACTATTTTCAATTCATAAGAGAACAAGTTCATCACTGAAGTGGGAACATGAGATTTGGGAAAACATGTGGGCTGCTGAGGATCAGGGAATTATGGTGTGAAGTGTGGCATTGCTGTACTAGCAGGTCACTGCCGCTAAATGAGTCAGCAGTGAAAAAGTTGCAAGTGTAGGCATCTAAACTGTCAACTGTATCCTTCAGAAAAGACTAAGACAGGGGATTACATTATAATCATTGTACTGGTACTTTTCTTCCACATTTTGTCCACAGTTCTGAAAGATGAAACAAAAGAACAAAGATCTGGGGTGGTGGCAGAAATTCAAATTCTTCAGCAACCAACCTATCTAAAGTACCATGAGATGTCTAAAATCATAGGTTTAGACAATAAATATAGATAAGCAAAAATACATGAATTTGTTGATCATCAGTATTAAAGAAAGGTAAAAATTGTAGAATCAATAGTCATCACTTCACCTTGCCCAGCTCTTTGATAGCTTCTTGCAAATTGCACCTAATCTCATTTTTGTGTTTATGTCAGTTTCTAATAGTATCTTCCTATGGATTTTATCCCTCTTTAATGCATAAGGACACAAAAACAAACAGATTTCCACCAAACACAAATTTAAACTGTCTCAAAAACTCATTGCAACATATGTAGCCTTTGCCTTTTTTTTTTTTTTTTTAGGTTCTTTTCAGGGATATAAATAGTCATTCAAAACTTATGAATAATAATTAAAAACAAACAAACAAACAAACAAACAAAAAAAACCTTCCATATTCAAAAATAAGGGGAATATTTGATAAAGTATCTGAGAAATGTAAGAATATACTTTTCATTTGCCTATGTGTTGCAGGTATCTTGATGTCTATATCCTGTTGTCTTTACTGTTGTTTTATATAGTGTATACTCTAGAAAATATATACATAAAATATAGTCTCTACTCTGTTTTACTCAAAGTACACTGACACTGAAAGCTATTTTAAAAACAATCACATAAAGTTTTATTAAATTACTGGTACCGTCAGTTAACTGATTTTAGCCACAAGGAAAATGAAGAGTGGCAGATGCAGAAGTCTCTGCTTGACCAAGAAATTATTTATCCATGGAACTGCTGTGTAGGTGCATTTTTTACACTCCTCCTGAGAAAGCTCCTCCTTGGAAAAAAAAAAGCTATTTTTTGTCTGGTGAAGGATTGTTCAACTTCTGTACCTGGTCTTGGTGTGGAGGGGGGCTGACATTGCCATCAAGGAGGCTAACTGCAGGGTGCTTTGATAAACTCAGCTTATTCTTTTATTGCTTTAAGTATTGTAGTGAAAACAGGATTTGCATGTCATTTTTATTATAATTTGGTTTCCTGTTCAAGCTAAAATAGCTTTTGAAACTGCAGTTTATCCACTCGTGAACTAGAACAACGTCTTGTAAAACTGTGCTGGGTTTACGCTAGTTTCCCTTATTTGAAACATATGCAGAAACTTATGGTTGTGATCTATGATTAATACTGTGTAGGCTGGGTTAAATCTAGTTGGAAATGCTGGGTGTGACCGTCACTCTTCATTTAAGATAGTAGAAACAGTCTCATTTATGATGTGATAGCTGTATTCAAACTAAAACAAAGGCACACCCAAGGCCACTAAGGAATTTGAACAATCTTGGAGGAAGGCTTCACTGAATGCTTTTTAGAAGAGTATGTGTGTACATATATCTGTATGTCAGAGAGAGAGAGAAATAATCACAGTGCAGAGAGCTCATCATATGAAGTCTTTTGTGGCAAAAATAGGGTAAAATATCCCTTTCTATTTCTCTCCTCTCCTATCTGCTTCCTGCCCTCCATGTACAACCTCACCTTCCCTGGACTTGATTAACTATTCACTTTTCCTATTGAAGTGATTTATGTGGTTGCATTCTCAGGCATATTTGTAAATCTGACTGCAAATGAGGAACAAGACAAGACGATGACAAGAGCAACATCACTTGTTACTGATCTCCACTTGGACATTAAGCCACTGACCACAACTCTTTGAGTGCAACCATCCAGCCAATTCCTTACCCACCGAGTGGGTGGATCCTTCTTTACCTACCACTGCTGTCAAATCTGTGGAGCAGTTCACAGGAGAAATTATCTTCTTATTCTCAGGGCAAAACCATTACCTCAAATTAAAAATTAACATGTTAATGTCATCACCAGATTTGGAGGGGAGTGGAAATGGACAGACTTTGCCTGACTGGTACCTCCAGAACTCAATGAAGAGAGTCAAGCCCTAGTTTTGAACCCATCTTTTCTCTGCTAAGATGCTATTGACAAGTTGTCCAACCTATCTGATGTAATGCAGTGGCTGGAAGTAGAATCTTTCCTCAAATTTCACCTCTATAGTAAGAACCGAGCAACTCCACAGAGCTCAGCAAGAGAGTGTGCCAATGATAGTTGGGGGAGGAGGCAGGTGTCTCCCAAAATTATGTGTGGGGCAGCAGGTGCAGGAGCTTATTTGTCCCTCTGATGTTACCAGATATAATGCTGAATATTGAATGGGACAGGCTAGTTTAAACCAACCAATCATACGTATAAGCATCTAAGTGACTGAAAGGCCACAGGCACATAAAACAACAACAACAAAAAACAGCTGTAGCAACAAGTGCTTCCTGTAGTATCATTGCCTCCTATTGTTCCTTAGAGTTGTGTTTGACATGTTTCTTCAGGGAAATTAAAAGCTGAACACTTTTTCCTCAGCCCACTGAAGTTCTATGAAAATAATTCTAATATTAAAAGTATGGAAGGGACCCAGAGGTGGCAGAGGACTGACAAATAGGATCAGTTGCTACAGTCTGAGGAGAACAGTGGCTGCTGAGCAATCTCCCATTTTTCAAGTGGTTCCTTGTTCATAGTTCCATATGACTCCTTAACCAGTGCTTCACTTAATTGAGCAGTATTCTGAATCTGCAACATATATATTTCTTAACCAAAGTAAAAGAAAATGCCAAGTCAGACACCCTAGAGAATTAGAGAATCACAGCACGGCTGAGATTGGTAGGGACCCTTGGAGGTCATCTTGTCCAACACTAGTGTTCGGCAGTTTGTGCAGGGGCCCAGAAGTTTGCCCAGCAGTTCATAAGATAATGTAGGGGACACAGGGAGGGCGCTAAAGCTCTGCAAGCTCAACCAGGGAACAATGGTATCCACCTGGCAGAAGGCCATATCCTCTGACCTCTGCGCCCACCACAACCAATGCAGCTTCCCAGACAGAGCTCTGGGGGGAATACAGTGGTACCTGTCAAGTTGCAAAGTGTGACCAACTCTGATGCCAGCACAGGGTGCCAGTAGTGAGCACACCACTGGGAAGTATGCACAGAGGAACTCCTCTGCTTACTGACAGAGCTCTGCGAAGAGGTGAGCAGATTGAGGAGTAACAGGGAGTGTGACAGTGAGACAGAATGCTGGAATCTCTCCCTACCTTCCCTAAGATAGATTACCTATCCTCTCTCTACCTGGCAGAACACACTGCCTCAAATTATAAGTGGCAATGACAAAAAGTTCCTGCCCTGTGCAGAAGGCGTGTCTCCTCAGTGACTACCCCACCTTCCCAAGAAGTTTCATAATAGGTATAAGACTCTTCAAGTGGAACCTAACAGTAATGAGAATGAGAGTACATCTGCGTTGGAGGTTTTGTCAAGGTTAAGTCGGCCTACACCCTTCATCAAAATTGCTTCCACAAATTAAAAAAGACAGGTCATTGTCATAGGAGATTCTCTTGTGAAGGGAACATGTGCTGACAATGTGGGCTTGCACGCCAGAAAGCCAACCACATCCTGGGCTGCATCAAAATAAGTGTGACTGGCAGGTCAAGGGAGGTGATTCTCTCCCTCTGCTCTCATGAGACCCCACCTGGAGCACTGTGTTCAGCTCTGGGGACCACAGCACAAGGACATGGACCTATTACAGTGAGTACAGAGGAGGGCCACGAGGATGAAAAAAGGGCTGAAAAAAGGGCTTCTCTTACGAAGACAGACTGAGAGACCTGGGGTTGTTTAGCCTGGAGAAGAGAAAGCTCTGGGGGAACTTAATTGCAACTTTTCAATACTTAAAGGGGGCTTAGAAAAAAGATGGAAATGGACTTTTTGTCAGGGAGTGTAGTAATAGGACAAGGAATGTTTTTAAACTAAAACATGGTAGATTTAGCTTAGCTATTAGGAAGAAATTCCTTACTCTGAGTGTAGTGAGGTTAGAACAAGTTGCCCAGAGAAGTTGTGGATACACTGACCTTGGGCATGTTTGAGAGCAGGCTGGTTGGGTTTTGAGTAACCTGGTCTGTTGAAGGGTATTCTTGTCCATGGAACGTGGGTTGGAACTAGATGATCTTTAAGGTCCCTTCCAATGCAATGGTGAACAGAAGGCCCAATTGGATCCACTTAAGTCTGCTGAGATGTGAAGAGAAAGCTTCCTACCCTGGTGAGACCCTACATTTATTATCCTTTATTTATTTATTTATTTATTTATTTATTTATTTATTTATTTATTTATTTTCAGGTAGGCAGCAACAATGTTCCAGAAAGTTCAAAGACAATCAAGAGAGACTTCTGGGCCTTGGGACAGTTGGTTAAGGGATCAGAAGCACAAGTAGTGTTATTGTCTATCCTTCCAGTTGCAACAATTAAGGGAAAAAAGGGAAGACCCAGCACATAAACATCTGGCTCTGAGCCTGGTGTCACCATCAGAACTTTGTGTTTGTTTTTTTTCTTTTTTTTTTGATCATGGGTAATTTTACACAACATGAGGCCTGCTGGCAGCTGACGGAGTACACCTCTCTCAAAGTAGGAGAAAGATTTTTTCACAGGAGTTAGCAGGGCTCATTTAAAGAGGTATAAACTAGATTTGAAGAAGGAAAAGGATAAAACCAGGCTCACTAGAGATAAGCTTGGGGGTGGCACACTAATGTTCATATGATGGTGTGCTAGCAAGCTCTTTAATAATCCCAGTGGAGGTAAGGGATGGAGAGCCATGCAAGAGCAAAGACACAAGGGATATTAATGATACAAGGTTTCTATTGATGGCCACACTGGAATTGGGGTTTCTCCCCTGAAAAAGGCGACAGGATCACTAGCCCGACTGAATTGCATCTACACCAATGCACACAGTATGGCCACACACAGAAGCTGGAAGCCATTGTGCAGCAGGAAAACTATGATGCAGTTGACGTCATAGAAATATGGTGGGATGACTCACACTACTGGAGTGATGGATGCAATGGATGGCTATAAACTCTTCAGAAAGGATAGGCTATGAAGGAGAGGCTGTGGGGTAGCCCTTTATGTTAAGGAGTGTTTTGATTGTCTTGAGTTTAATAATAGTAATGAAAAGGTTCGGTGTTTATGGGTAAGATTCAGGAGGAAAGCCAATGAGGCAGATGTCATAGTGGGAGTCTGTTATAAACCTCACAACCAGGCTGGCAAGGCATATCAAATATTCTATAAGCAGCTGGGAGAAGCTTCACAATCGCTAACCCTCGTTATCACAGGGGAATTCAATTTACCGGATGTCTACTGGAAATTCAATACAGCAGAGAGGAAACAGTCTAGGAGGTTCCTGGAGTGTGTGGAAGATAACTTCCTAACACAGCTCATGAGTGAGTCAGCTAGGGAAGGTGCCCCACTGGACCTTTTGCTTATGAACAGAGAAGAACTTGTGGGTGGTGTGAAGGTAGGAAGCTGTCTTGGGCATAGTCAATTTGGTTGGGTAATAAATTTGTCTGGGATTTCTCTATGTCTGGTAACCCTAACTAACTGGACACCTCAAATTCAGTTTCTGTGCAACCAGAAATATACGCAGGGTGGAATAGCTAACTGTGCCTTCATTTATAGGAAGCATGAGGCTTAATGGCTCCATAGTCACTTTAAAACACAGTAAATACAATGCCTCCAGAAAGTATCTGTCCTTCCTAAGCATCCTGAGAGCACATTGTCCTGAACTACCAAAGTGAAAACATTATGAAAGGCAATTTTTGATTGTAACAAAGTATCTTCAACCCAGTGATTGCTTCTGATAATAAGGAATGTCTAAAGAACAGAGGAAGTACACAGCAACATGAAGTGCTCTTTCCTTGGTAAGCCTCCTCCAGTTCGAGCCACTGAAGCATTAGGAACTTCCAAGAATAAAAGTAACATCTTTGTGCTAATAGTCCTTGTGGCTATTATCTTCAATGGATGACCCTCATCAGTTTTTGGTGTGTCTAGCATCCTGTGACTATGAGTTCCACTGCTACATTTTAAGTTGCATGAAAAAAATGTTTCATTATATCTTGACTGTCCTACCTGATGGTTTAATCTGATACCTTTATCTCTTGTAACCTGAAATATGAAAAATAATTCCTTTTCTACAGCAGTAATCATTTTATACCCCTACATTTTACACAGACCATTATTTTATGTCCTCTCTCACTGATTTTTTTCTAGGTTAAACTTTTGATTATAAGATTGCTATTCCATATCTCTGATCACTTCTGTTGTTTGTGTTTTACTTAGTTTTCCCATGACTTTGGGGGGATGAAAGACCAGACATAAATACAATTCAAGATGGGAAGGCACTATGCATTTATTCAGTGTCATAGTGAAGTTCAGTGTTTTGGTTCCATTACTTTTATTCTGAGTGTCACAAGTTCATTTTTAATAAACTGCAAGTTGATCATCTCTCCCTTTAGCCCTTGACTTGACGTTACAGAATCACAGAATTTCTAGGTTGGAAGAGACCTCAAGATCATCGAGTCCAACCTCTAACCTAACACTAACAGTCCCCACTAAACCATATCCCTAAGCTCTACATCTAAACATCTTTTAAAGACTTCCAGGGATGGTGACTCCACCACTTCCC
Source organism: Anas acuta (assembly GCF_963932015.1). Classification (NCBI taxonomy): domain Eukaryota; kingdom Metazoa; phylum Chordata; class Aves; order Anseriformes; family Anatidae; genus Anas; species Anas acuta. The sequence goes on from NC_088981.1 coordinate 107,738,882, forward strand.
TGGGCAGCCTGTTCCAATGTCTAACAACCCTTTCGGTAAAGAAGTTCTTCCTAAGATCCAACCTAAAACTCCCCTGGTGCAACTTAAGCCCATTCCCCCTTGTCCTGTCACCAGGCACGTTCTCCTCAATCAGTTGAAGAGCACATCCTCTCCATTTTCTGCTTTCCTCATATTATATAAAGAGAATTATACGATTCTCTTTGTCCTTGCCAAAGCCAGCTTTGATAACATCAGTGCTGAGATAAGTACTACATGCACTGTCTGGATCAGGTTGACACTAAGTGGTCATCAGTATTCCTTTCTAGGAGGAGGCTGCAGATGCTCAGGCTGATCCTGGAGAGAAGTAATGCAAATTCAGCAGACCTTTTCCTTCTGGATTCTGTGTCACACCTCTTTGTAATGGGATTCCTTTCACTTAAGAGGAGCCACTACCCAAGAAACATGATTCTGTATAGTTGCTCTGATGCAGCTGTGGCCAAAATATAGCAGTAAGCTTTGCATTCAGGTTTTGAAGCATTTTACAATAATTCTCACCTTAGTGATTTTGGCTTATCCATCATCAAGACCACCACAGAGAAATTGTGATTGGTAATTGAAATATGTGCCTGGAAAGCCTTGCATTATTAATCTCATGTGTTCTGAGCAAATTCCAGGTCAGATAATTACATTCCACCCACCATAAATTCTCCCTGTGATTCCATGTGGGTATGTGTTAAGGGCCAAAATCAGGCTGCTGGTTAAGGTGATTATTTTTTTTAAATCTTAACCAAATGGAACAACCAGACTGGGCAAAGAGTTTTGTAGATTATTCACAACTTCCATTGCTTGGTATGAGGTTGTACATATCCTATTCAATTCAGATCAAATACACTTTAAAAAACATATAATTGGACAGATATCATTCTGGTTACTACTAACTGGCAGGACAGTTTCATTCATTCTTCAAGAGATTGTGTTTCCTCCTCCTTTTCATATATATATATATGCATGTGTATATATAAATAAATATATATATATTTTTTGTTCCCTTGTAGAAAAATACCTCAAACTAGCTTTGTCAGCAACAATTTATCCAGTAACACACAGTGGGTTTCAGTTCTCAGAGGGCTGTGCTGACTCCCAAGTGGTATTTAATGCAATTATCATTTATTCTATTTGGATTTTAGTATTAAAGAGGTGCATTTTTTTCATAACAGCTTTGCATATGTTCCACATTAACATTCCAGTGCTACCCAGTAAAAATAGTTGGCCATCTGCCCACTTTTTAAAGTAAATTTTTGGTTTACTATTTTTTAAATTTGGATTTCTAATTATAGTTAGCTTTTCATAAATAGTTTAACAGAGCTGGAGAGAGTGTTAAGTGCTGTGTTTCTGAACCTTTTCTGCCCAATAAGTAACGGTAACCTGGCTCTGACACACCTCAGCTATCCAAATTCCTCCAAAATCCAATATATTTTTGTAATTTCCCCTTCTTTGTTCTGGAGTCTTATGTTTTCTCCCTGAACTTTCTCAAAGGAAACATCCCTCTTACCCTTGACCCTGGCAGCAAAGCTTCATCCTTTCTCTCTGCTTGCCTCCCACCAAATCAGCTAGTGTCTTCAGCTGGATCTGTGGGCTGTCAGCTGGAGAGCTGCAGGTACTATGTCATCAGAGAGCTATTCTTTGATGATGTGGTCAGCCTTGCTATGGTTTCTAGTAAACCCGTCTTGGCAGGTTCATCTTGCCAATGCGCCAGCTCATACAGCTGTAATTATAATTGAATCCACAAAGTTGGATTTAGTCTTCCAAGTCCATATATCAGCCTTAGTTACTGCAGTTTTCTGCTACTTAAGCATATTTAATTTACAAACTACTGTGCATATTATATTTCCAGTGGCTTTTGAAATGTGTGGAAGGGTGTGTGTTCAAATCAGAGGTATAAAAACATAAGCAACCACACAAAGAAAAAAAGAGAAAAAAAAAAAGAAAAAAAAAGAAAAAAAAAAAAGAAAAAAAAAAGAAAAAAAAAAAAGAAAGTATTAGAGCATCAATGATATAGGAGGATATATTACAGCTTTGTGCTATAATATTTTGAATGCACACCACCACTCACAAAGGCATAGCAAAATCTGGGTGACCCTCCTTGGGAGTGCCAACCTGGATACCTTTGCATAATTCCAGCTTGTTTGCCAGGATAAATACTGATGTTCCTAGGAAGCAGTGTGAAAGCACAATAGTGTGTGGTAGTGAATCATACCTTGAAGCTTTTCTCTGGGACACAAATGCTTTTCTGTGACCAGCGGGAAAATTGAAAAGCCCTCAGTGGTCCAGAATTTTCCTTTGCCAGTAGAACTCTTTTCAAGGCTTACACTGAAATGCCTATTGAACAAGCTTGTTCCTCCTCACTCATAGCCTTCAACAGGTCATGAGGGAGCAAGCTTTGCTGTTGGTCTGTAACTTTTTCTTGCATGTCAGCTACATGATTGCTCACCATTTGCTTTTATGATCACTGTTCATTAAACATGCTGAACCAAAATTTTCCATCTATGTTTTGTTTTTTTTTTTTCCAGTAACCAAAATCAGCTAATCAGTATCAGTTAATATCTCTTCATTTATAAGCTTTTAAAAGCACTACACAGATTGGGCACACATATGTATAGATATATTTGTATTTAACTTTTGAAATTGCCTGTTCCTGCCATTTCCTCAAAATTTCCCTTTTATTATGATGTGTGAGTTCCCCAGGGGATTTCTGAATAATTTATTTGTGATATTTTGATATGTTCTTTCATTGCAGCTGATGTTCTTCAATTCTCAATTCACTTTAATATTTATTGATATTCAATTCTATATACTGAACACTCAGTCTGGATACTGTTTCCTATGATGTCTTATTCCTGAGGATTCTGGTAAGACACTTCATTATAGATCTTAATGAAAAACATAAATTAGCTAAGGATTAGCTAAAGGCAATCACGTGAGTGTTCTGAAATCCCTTTTCTTTTTTTCATCATTTACGATTTCCCATTTAAAATATTTTCTGACTAACCCAACTGCTAATAATATAACAGCAATAGAAATATTCAAAACTTTTTATAAGGAATCAAGTGAATAGAAGGATGAGGAGAATATGATCGCAAATTAATAGCTGCTCTTCCAGTTTTAGAACTCAGAATTGAAAACAAACATAACTCTTATCTATGATTAACAAAGAACGGGGAAAAAAATTAAAAAAAAAAATAGAAATGCTATTGGACGGTCTACTTCACTGCCATCTGAAATACTGGTAATGTATTTCAGAAATTGTATCTTTTCTTTTAACAAAGGCAACAAACCATAATCTTTATTACCTCCAATTCTGCTCCAGTGGGACAAGATAGCAAGCAAGCTACATGTGGGAAAACTATTTTTTTTATTTATTTTTTTTTCCTATCATAACAGAGGATGGATAAACAGCTATAGTATTGTATCTGTCACTGGAGTCTGAATTAGTAATTTCACAAGGAGTTAGAGTGAATCTCTAACTAGTGTATACTAATTAATAGAGATGAAATAACCCAAGATGTTCTGTTTAAAGGTATCTGTATGGTAATTTCCGGATAACATAGCTGCCTGGTTTAGACAGAGGTTTGTAAGCACACTAAAGTTGATCTAGGCTGGAGAGAAGATAAAGAAAGAAAATCAAGACACACTGAGCTTCTTTCCTTTCCTAATTCAGCATTTCAAAATCTTAAAGAAAGTTCTGAGAGAATATGTGGAGATGGTTGGTAAATAAGTATGGCACTAATGTGTAAATTTACAATTCTAGTAAAAAGCATAGAAGAAAAAAATATTGTTAAGTTCAGGTACTGGGGCACACAGAGGGATGGAGCCTCTGTCCATACATCTGAGAAGAATAACATGGAGACATGAAGCTTTGGGAATTTCCTGTCACACTTTGCTCTCCCACTCTTAATGTCCTGAACCATTCACATTTTGACATAAGCCTGATTCTAGTATGTTCTTTTAATGAACAAACTCTTAAGGACGATAATACTACCAAAAATTTTCATACAGTAACTTCAAGTACATTTTCCTCTCACGTCACTCCCTGCATTTTATACTGCTTCCTGGCATATGCTTCACACTGCAAGTTCATGAGTGCCCATGAAGGAAAGCCTCACTGGGGCTGAAGGTCTCCTCCAGTCTGAACTGAAGGAAAATGTCCTGTTGATCACTTTGGCATTTGTTACCCACTGAAAATAAGTTGGGCTGGAAATGAGGATCTTGGCCTAAATATTTTGCTTAAGTTTCCTCAGAAACCATATGACAGATCTCCAGTCACATGTTTGTAGCCACTCTGTCGACTGTGAGAAAAAGACCATCTTCTCATTCTATGTTCTAGCAGCAGCTTATGAGTATTTCTGTTGGTTAATGCATTTTTAATAAGTTTTCATTATCATTTTCTGTGTACAATATGATTTTCCATTTCTTCAATTTTGTCCAGTCTATATAATTCTGAAGCTGTACAACTGCTAGTAATTTTGCAGTTTTAGAACAAATAAAGAAACTTTTCAAATTCTAAAAGGTTTTCATTTTTTCCTGCTTTAAACTCATTCAACTGTGTCAGATATTAAGCTGTTGTTTGGAAGATTTTTCTTTAACATGTGTATGACTTACTCTCGTTTTGTAACAGATGAAGTGCACTTAAAAACCTCAATACCTGTGCAACTGTAATGTCTGAGCAATTTCTTAATGAAATTCATATGGAATTTAACAACTCAAGCCAGATTTGTGTCACAATCTTTAACATGTTCCAGTTGCATGAAATACTAATTAAAGGCACTCATTGTTAACTGATATAAATAGTCCCCACTTAGCCCATTATAGGTATGGGTTGTAAAACAAACAATTATGTGACAGATGATACATGTTAACACAGAGAAATTCTGTAATGACATTTCTGTAGCACTGTAACCTCTTCAACCACCATGTGTTCCACATTACAGGCTAAAGGGGGTGCTGATTGCAAAGGTGACGTACTTTCCAGTTTGTGACTTTTCTTCTAAGAATAGAAATGCCTTAGAGCACCTCTGAATGATTTACATTATAAATTTAGCTTAGGCAATGAAATCATTAATGCAAGCTTGATTTTAGTGGTTACATGTGTTTGCTATTCCATGCACTAGTGCCAAACAGTTGAATATGCCTACCTACCAAACAGTACCCTACCTAGAAACTGGCTAATCCAAGCAAATGCTTGTCACCTATTTACCATTTCTTTCATCCAATACCCATTTTCCCATCACTCTGCACTAGGAATATAATGATTTGGACCAAACAGGAAACTGATTTTGGAATGCATACATATATTTAAAAGATATGTCATCAAAACTTCCACCTAATCACGGGATAGGAGCAATCTTCTGGCATTTGGATAAGATACACAGATTATTCAATTAGTCAAAAATTGTGTCTGCCTTTCCACTAGCCAACATATCACTGTAACATTAGAAGCAGGTGGCCTCCTTACTAAAAGCTCAAAGACGCAGAAGTTGCCTAGTGCATTTGCACTGCCAAAAATATGTATTTTCACATCTGTGTATGGTACTATGTTTAACCCTTGCATATACTGAGTTTTAAAGCAACAGAAGAAGAAATGACTAAGGTATGTGTGTTTTCAGAGGACAGTGAATGAAGAAGGTGACCAAGATCTACAAACAGTATTATGAAAATAATATCTGTTATTTTCAGCCATGACTTTCGAAAGGGACTGCTAAAGACAGGCTCTGGGAAACTAAGTTTTTTTAAAAAAATCAAGACACTCATATAAACGCTTGTTTAGGACTCAGAAAACATCACTTTTGACACCTAATTTAAAAAAAATCTTGGCCTTTGTGAACAAGATAAAACTACCTCTTATCAGACACCTGTCTCCAAAACGCTCTCTCAGACATATATTAAACAATAACCAAGCCCAGATAAGCTATAATATGTACAAGACAAAACAAAAATTTTGCTAGTGTAATAGCAATTGATTTTCTGCAGAAAGTGAAAAATAAAAGCAAGAGAGAATGGATGATGCAAAACTTATACGTTAAGGGAAATACATGTATCCTCGTCTTACGTCACAGCTAGTAACTGGCCCAGATGGAAAGCATTGAGCTCATCACACTTGTCCTTGGAGGAACTTTTTATCTAGATTTGGATCCAAACTTTTTGGCTTAAAGCTACCTTTTGATAAAATTGTGGAAAGTCCTTTGTGAGACCTCACCCACACAGTTGATTCTGAGCTTTCCAAGTCTGCCGGCCTATCCTCTCTGACAGTACAAACTCCACCTATTCAATTCTAGCAGAGACCAAAAAACAGCATTTGATTTTGTGTTTTACAACTGAGAAGTAAGATAAGTTTAGGCAAAGTCTGTGAAAGAACAGAAATATCAGAATGTGAAGTCAATACATAAAGAGGTTGCTATTTGGAGCTGTCTAAGCACTCTGGAAAGACTGTGAATAACACTAATATCTCCATGGCTAATTTAGGGAGAAAAAAAAAAAAAAAAAAGACTCTTAATTCCATTTTAACCCCTGCTTAATCTTGCTAACCTCAAGCAGACCCACCTGAAATTTTACCTAGCAGTCAGCAGTCTAATCCCAGAATGCACATTTGTTTCTGGAACATTTGAAGCCATTTGGATAGGACATTTGGATGATATTATTGTCCAAAAATGGGGATGTTCTCACTCATTGGACATTTTCCTAGCCCTTTTTTTGGTTTTTAGAACACAAAAATGATTTACCCTAGAAATGTCAAACTTGATTCAATGCTTGCTTGGCAAAGAGACATGCTTTTGGAGCCTGTTAGAGGGCTTAGGTGGGTAATTGTAAAGTTATTGTTAGTTTTTTCCACACTCATGGCACACAGTACATGGCCAGCTTGTGTTAATAAATACCTGTTGGGTAGATGTGTGGTTTATAAAGGCTTGATCCAAAGCCCACAGAAGTCAATGAAAAGACTTTTCTGGCTATGAACAGGCTTGGAATCAGGCTATAAATGTAAATGACAGGATGGAAGAGAATCTGTCATGGGAAAAACAGAGTGGGAGAATCATGTCTCCTGCAATGCTTGTAGTGTTCATGGGCAAAGAGCAGAGAAAACGGGAAGATATCCGTTGTCTGTAGACATCATGTATTATAGGGCCCAAAGAATGAAAAACAGAAATGGAGTCTTGGGTAGGGGGAAATCCTAGGGACACAATGAGATTAAAATATGGTTTGAACAGTAACAGCTAATGCTGATTAAACATTTCTGACCTTCTGCACCAATGAGGAAAAGAAAAAATAAATAGTAGATAATCTATATAGTCTTATTCTTGTATGACTAACATATAGATGTTCAATTGCTCTTGGGCAATATATATGCATTTCCCACGCTGGACCTGTTTCATGTGAGCGTGCATGTTGATGTGGGACTGTCATGATTGTAATACCCAGCTGTGGAAGGAAATGAGCCACAGCAGTAGGTCACCCTCAAATCCAGCTGTATGCCCAGCCTCATCCTGCAATAGAGCGCTGGAGCCCCTGGGAGCCTCTGTCATCACCTTCCTGAGAGCTGTTCCCAGAGCCAACTCTCCAAGGCATTTCTGTGCATCTTGTGGGTCCTGGCAGTATGAAGATTTTGGTAGGCAGCTGGGAGGGTCAGAAAGGTTGCATACCCACTACTGAAAGCACACATTTTCTCTAGTTTCAGAAACTAGGCAGACATCTGCAGAATCAAACTGAAAAATCTCCACAGCAGGGTAAAGATCCCTCCCATCCCCTCTGTCTTTGTGCAAAGTCCTTTTTGCACAGGTCCTATGTATGGAGTATGTATATCTATGTATCCTTGTATATCTGTGAAAAAGTACACATCTCTACCCACTGCTTAAGACTTACAGATGGTTTGCAATTTGTCCCAGTAAATTATATATATGTACATATCTATAATATTTATCTGTATTTGAATAGCTCTTTTAAGCAGGCAAGACACAAAGGTTTTCCTGAGCAAATTTTTGTTTTGCTGTGGGTGTGTGAAAGCCGAGCAGTAGCTGTTTGGTAGTTTGCCACTCAGAGTTGAAAGTTCAACAGCCACCTGTGTCACTTTTCTCCCTTTTTTTTGGATTGAAAGGTTGTTATAGCAAAGTGTGTTTACTTTTTCTTTTTTGGTAGGACTAAAAATGTACAGGAGCGTTGTCTGTGAGAAACTTATTTCCTAGTGTAGCAAAGTAGCCAGTGGGCAGCCAGATGGCATTGAGCCATCTAGAGGTTGAAGGCCATTGGACAACTGTATGGGATTTGTTTCTCACTTGATGTGTTTGGTTTTAAAATTATTTATTTCTGGAGTAAGTCATAGATATGGAAAGGGTTTTACCTAGGGGACAGTTGTTTCCCCATCCAGTTCAAACCACAAACAGACAGAAAGCTGGTCACTGGCCAAAGTGAAAGGCCAAAGGCAAGTTGTCCCATATTTATCCTTTACTGGGTCAAAACTCAAAAGCTGGATGGTGATGGCAGTTCATAAATATTTCACTGCTCCAATGAACAAATGAGATATAAGGACATTGCATGTCAAGAAACTTGTTGACTCTTGCAGAGCAAATATCCAGCTGGCATGAACACCGTTATTGCCCTGTCTCAGAGCTGAAAGGCCAGAGACAAATGGTGCCAGATTTGTTCCTGGTTTAGCTAAAATAACACAGGAATCGTGTTTATGTTTTGATTTTGCTGTGGTGTTGCCTGTGATCCTCCACTGGCCATGTGATCTTGACCTATTAGTAAGAGGAGACACTAAACTCTCCAGAGAGAAATTCTGCCTGAAGGCTTACAGTTCCTCGTTCATTCAGGCTTCCCATTCATCTCATATATTTTATCCTCTCTTGTGTTTGCAAGTGCTTGGGGAATCACCAAGAGATTCTTTTGACATAGTGTATGGGATTTGATCCCATACTCACAGCTTTGGAGAACTGTGGGTCAGGTTCTGTGTAAGTATAGATGGATAAAATACTACTGAGATCAGTGAAAACAAACACTTGTGTGTCACGTAGATAAGGATTGCATCCTGACCAATGAAGTTTCCATCCTTAGACAGGAGCTGTGGGCCAACCTGCTTGTTTTGCAATAGTCAATAAACGCCTATGGCACCTCCTTGTACATATCTGGAAGGGTTAACTCTTCAAATGTCTGCCCCTTGCTTGGGATGAGAGATAAACAGCCAAAAAAGAATCAGCTATATGCTTTCCATAGAACATGCCAGTAGACAACCATCTGGCTCCTGGTCCTCAATATGGCTCACTGCCCAGCATCCCTCGTGATCCAGAAACACAATGTTTTCACAATACCTGAAGCAATAAAGTTAAATTTAGATTCTGATCAGCCTGGCAGGCTGCCCTCATTAAAGCAAAGGGTTACAAGCATGCCAGCTGGTCTCCTGTGACCAGCTCTGGCTTCTGGAAGGCAGAACTCCTTCCAGAGAGCACAAACCCTCAGAGGAGATGGGTTGACTAAGGCTGTGGGTTTTCACTTATCCGTGCAAAGGAGCATGGCAAAACAGATTTCCTTGGCCCTGCACATGCTTTACAACCTAGTTCCAGGGCAACTCAGACTGTGACAGAAGGAGCTTCCAAAGGCACTGTGGTGGTCTAGTTTGGTGTAACCTAAGAAGTCATCCTCTTCAGCTCTCTGCCCCCAGCTCTCTGCTGGAGGTTTCCATCCCAGCAGCAGTGGTGGCAACAGAATGGTTAGTGTGTTTGGTTCCCTGGCAACTGCAGTTGACTGTCTGGTATATCAATTTAAGTCACAGTCGAGTTCAGTTTGTGTTAATGAGCATGATGATCTGTGAATTCTGCAAGCTGAGGAGCTGGCTGTTCTGCTGCAGCTGCTGGGGAAGGAGCAGCCACTGGCAGTGCTGGAGGTGGGCAGGTGGGAGAGGGAAGGCTTTTGCTCACTCCAGCCCAACTTGCTGGAAGGGATGTAGTTCCTTCAAGCTCCACCAGGATTTTGCTCGATTGTATTTTTTTGAGAGCAAACAAACAGGAAACAAAAGAGAGTTGTGTGAGTGCATGCTTCCAACTGTGCTGGCCAGAATGGTTGTACAGAAGCACAGAGTAAAGGACAGCCACCAGTCAGGGGATGTTGAAGAGAAAACTGTCACCTGTTGTTCATTTGTCTGATCTCAGAACATGGTATATTAAAGCCTTTCAGTTTATGCTACCTCAAATCTTTTTCTCTTCCTTCCTTCCTTCCTTATTTCCTTCCTTCCTTCCTTCCTTCTTTCCTTCCCCTCTCTCTCTCTCCCTCTCTTTCCCTCTTTCTCCCTCTCTGTCTCTTCCTGTATCCTGGTATTGTCAGGATCTCTGAAATGAACAAAAAGCTATGTATACCTTCAGTTCTGACCTGCAAAATCCCTACTGGATCCAGTTTTGTACTTGTCCTGAGATGAAAGCAAATTAATATCTCTAATTTTTAATTCCTTGGTGACCTGGAAAATGTGACTTGATTAATCTCCAAGGCCAAGAAAGAACACATTTATTGAAAAAAACTGATAAAGGGTCTGTTCCATTTCACAGAATCAAAGAATCATTAAGGTTGGAAAAGACCTTCGAGATCATCTGGTCCAACTACCCCCCTACCATCAATATTACCCACTAAATCATGTCCTTAAGTACCACATCCAACTGTTTCTTAAAAACCCCAGGAACAGTGACTCTACCACCTCCTTGGGCAACCCATTCCAATGCCTGACTACTCTTTCTGAGAAGAAATTTCTCCTAATAAACAACCTGATTTTGTAATGTCAGATCAGTTTTGAAAGTCAGACTTTCAATAAATACACAAAAGATATTTCAAATACTGTTGCATTAATGCAAACTACAGAGCTAAGTTTCATCTCATGAGACAATCGGAGCCAGGTCTTTTTCTAAACAAAGGACAAGAACAGCTACAGAGCATAAAAAAGCAGGACACAAATTCTTAAGTAGCTCAGGCCCTACAGATATGTAGGAAAACTAAATTGATTGAATAGCAGATTCATGACCCTAAGCAAAAATAAAAATATTTATGTTTCTTGAGTTTCTTTGTATTCAATCTTATATTTTTCATCTGAGAAAGGTAATAACAGGTTCTTCCTGTGTCAGGTACTATGCATAACTGTGATAAATCAGTAAATGCAAGGACTTCTTGAGAACAGTAAGCGGTATTACTGGAGGCTAAAGTGTCTGGTAGAGATTCAAGTGTTACCACAAGATTTATATTTATGATTTGCCACAAATTATTCTGCATAAAAACACTAGACTCAATCCCCTCAGTGCTCCCTGAAACTTCATCAGCTTTGGGACTGCCCTGAGACATAGACTTGGACTGCAACCCAGGAATAAAAGTTGTGGCTTGGACCTATATCTGTATGTACCTAAGAGAAGGACTGAACCTTGTGTATCAGTACGTGAACAGCGTATGCATTTTACTTGTCTGTGTCCTCCTCACACTCTCTGCTATCTCTGTCAGCTTCCTAACTCTATCCCCTGGCATGAATGCACAGCACACTCTCGTGTCACTTAAATCACCGAAAGCTGATATGACTTTTTTGGTCAAGTGCGCACTAAATCATTTTTATAAATAGGAACATGAACTGCTGTTTTATAGACTAAAAACCACAGCTGCAGGCAAAAGACTGCATGCTACCTGAACTTTGGTTACTAATCAGTTAAAAATAGATATTTGCTCCTTCTGCATTTACTTAAGTTTTCTCTCTATTAGCTAATGTGTATTGATGGAATCTCATCAGCTTTTTCATGACCATTTTGAGATGTGTGCTTGCCAAAAGTGTTAAACTACATTCTTGCTCTCTAAACCAATGTACAGCTGAGCTAAAAATGTCATGTGCTGGCTTTAAAACAAAGCAAAAATGAAAATTGAGTTTTGCTGCTGCATTCATTTCAGGATAACTTCCATAAAGGGTATAGGCCAGATTCTTAGCACATTGAAAACCGCATAGGTCCACTGATTCTCATGAAGGCAAATTGATTTACAGCAGCAGAGAATCTGGCCCCAAAAACTTGGGGCTATATATCTATCTCATGTTATGTTAAAGTCCCTTGACCTCTTACTTGATTGCCTTGCTCCACCGTGTGATGGTAGTGTAGGTAAATTACACTTCTGCTGGCCACTAAGCTGGCTGTTCTAGCAACATTAATAACCTTAAGGCTTCTAATTTTCTTACCAATGCTTACTAGACCCCCTGTGCAAGCCTCTGGGGCTGCTCTGACAATAATCCCAATATATTTTGTTTTGAATGAAAATAAACTTTATTGCAACTTGTGCTGGAGGCAGACCCACGAGCCTACTCTCTAGAATGCCTAGTAGGCAGCTGTGTAATCATTAGCAATACTACAGGGAGCAGCACTAGGATCAGTTCAGAAGGGCTCTTCATCCAGCTGGGACTATAATTTACAATGCCACCATCACTACAATAACAAGGTAGCAGAGGGAAAACACTCTGGAAGGGGTGGTAGTGAAATTCAGCCATCACAAGGTGTGGTCTTTGGGGCAAAACCTTTAATTGGCAGAAGGTTCACTGACTGTTCTGGTAACCTCTGACTTTCACCTTTCATTAAATCTAAATCTACAATCAAAACGAGCTTGCAAAGGCATCCACACTGAAAGGTCTGTCAAGAAGTGACCCATCCTTCCACGCAGAAATTCTGGTGTGCTGGGCCCTTTACCTAAGAGGTTCCTCTTGCCCTTCTGCCCCACCATCCTGCTCACTCCACTGCACTGGGCCTGCAACAAAAAAAAGCAGCAGAGGCTGTAGCAAACAATCAAATTCTGTTTCTGCTCGGCATCCAACTATTCCTACCTTCTCCTTTAATTTTATGTAGTACATTGAATTTAAATCTATAATTTTTCTTGTAATCAGTTCACAAAGTTCATTATCAGTGACTTGTCAGAAAACTGCTATAATCTTATTTTACAATGAAAAACACGATGCTGAAGAGGCACAAATTCCATTTTGAAATCTCACATGATCACATGGGATCACAGGATGTTCCCTGACTGGAAAAGCTTCAGCCACAGAGCAGGATTTTCCCTTTCTTCAAATGTATTCTATATGTTGTCTTCACTGTTAAACTAAACCCTATCCCCATTTGAGGAGCTAATTAGTTGAATTCAAATTCTAACTCATTAAAATTGTGAGCCCTTTCATTCCGCTATCTTCCTGAAAGCCCCCCGGATGGTTTGGGGCTTGAACGAAGGATTGCTTCTTTCTTTCAAAGATTAAATCAGCTTAATTTGCTTTTGTGTTGATCAACTTTTTTTTTTTTTTTTTTAATTCTTTTGTTGTTGTTGTTGTTATTAGAAAATTTTACTCAAGCCTTTTCCACCAGTCACTGATTCTTCCTGAACTCTCCTGTGACCCCTTGAGCGGTCATGACCCACAGTGTGAGAAGCGTTGCCAACATCCAGGCAAAGCAAAGGCAGAAAGATAGGAACACACACAGATGCAATCCAGGTTTTTAGACTTGTGGAAAATGTCTTGAAAAAGCCACCCAGCTTTACCACCACCACATATCCTTATTTAGGTGACTAATCTTAGTTCTTTTTAAAGTTGATTTCATGGATTGACAGCATGTGATGGTGAATAACATCAATGAGGACCTTGAGAACCATCCTCAGAGCATTGCCTCCTCTGACAGCAGAAGACAGCATGCTCTGCCTCTGTGGTCAGGCCACAAAGAAAAGAAGCCTGGTCAGTAATACTGCTGTCTTGCCAGTTCCTTCTTTTAGTTGTAAAAGCCCTGTTCAGCACTTCAGCAGGTGGCTAGGAAAGGTTCTGGAGAGCCTTGTACCTTGCAGGAGGTTAAGAGTATCTGCTTCAATGACAGAAACACCAAGTACAGTAACACTGGAATCCTTATTCTGTAATTGAGAAACTCAAAGAAAATAATACGTTCATAGTTTTCCTCTAGTGCCAGAAATGTGTCCCTTCAGAGTTGGAAAGGAGCCCATACTAAGAGGAAACCCATCATTAGGCAACACATGGTTTCCAGAAGAGCATTAGGCAAAGCTGTATCTAAATCATACATTTTAATTCATTAAATCAAAGCTTGTTTTATCGTCTGCCTCATCACTTGTTCATGCTGCTGCATTGAACTGATTTGCTGGTTTCCTTAATCTATTGAATGACCTCAGTTATGTCTCAGGGCTTGTGCATTTGCCTAGCTTCTGAAATGATCACACGAGTTGGTGATATTCACCTACTCTCTAAAGCACTGAGATGTCTGACTGGAAGTCTGCAAGTCTGCTAAACTACAAGCCTGTGTACTGATCTAGTTCTTCCACAGACTTATCCCTTGGTTTTGTCAAAGTCTCTTCATCACTCCAGGTCTCACTTTACCTAGGTAAAATAAATAAATAAATAAAATCTGCTTTCTTCTTATAAGATTAAAACCGACCAACCAACCAAGTAAACAAACAACAGGTCTTGGTCAACCTATGGGCTTGATGTGAGAAGATTGGTGAAAATCTACAGCTCATTGGTGATGGAGAAGCTCAGATTTGGCCATGATAGTGCTTACAGCTTCAAAACCAATAAACCATGGATGAGACTTAGTTTTTATACTTAACATACTTTTCTTTACACTGGAAATAAAGTTGTTTAGCCCATCAACAAATCACAGCAAAAGGCATTTGCAAATATTGTCTATTACTATGTTTTGTTGCAGATGCAATGTAACTAAATGTCAACTATTAACTTTCACAAAGATTCACAAAGACTAGGGTCACAATGGAGATGGTCTGAAATTCCTCAAGCATATGAACCCCAAAGGTTTTCATGTCAGTTGCAGAGGTTTAAGCAAACTCCTCAGGAACAGGAAAATAGTTGCCTTATAGATCTTCTTATCATGCCCCCTCTCCTCCACACACCTTTTTTTTTTTTTTTTGATATGCATCATACTCATAGAAAAGGCATGCAAACCTGTGAACAGAATTAAGGACTAAATCATTCTCATCAGTCTTGAGGGAATCTATGGGGAAATGTGTTGTCCCACTTTGCTGATAAAAATTTCCAGGCAATGTCATTTCCAGGCAATGTCATAACATAAACCTTGTATGTGTTAAAATATCTGATTTAGATGATACTGCCTTGATTTTTCCTAACTGATCAGGGAAGCTACAAATAAATTTTGGTTATATTGTTCTGATAACTTTAGCTATAAACCTATTTGTGACAAAGATTTAAAAACTGATGCTAAGCTCATTATCTTGTTAAAAACAGCACTTTCTAGTCAAGGCAAAGCTTGGAGAAATGCTTTGCCAACTAATGGAAAAGCAGCTTACAGCATTTGAATTATGAAATCAATGCGTACTTGGCCCTAAAGAGTTTCTTCATTTCTAACATAAGTTTTTCATTAGCCCAAATTTTTTCCTAGTTGAGTCTTATTTGATTTTTATGGCCTGGGGTCCACTCACACATAAAATGGGAAGTAATATAGCCTTGCTTTTGTCTGCTGAAATGTGAGATAAGGTACTGTATAATGAATTTGTCTTTAGAGTTGCTTGGATTTTGAAGTTATATTACTAAACTTTATGCCTTGTCAAGTCATTAGTGAATTTCACAAACAAGATAGTTAGATCCAATGAACAGGTATCTGAAATGGATCAGTTTACGCATCCATATATGTAATCGAGAATATAAACAAAGCAACACAAATTAAGCTCTCTGGATTTACCTGACAGCACCAAGATGAAATCTGAAGGAAGGCAACTTAACAATTCCTCACTGAGGAACAAGCCATTCCTCTGTCCCAGTGGATTGGTGTTCAGGTGAATAATCATGGTTAGCTACAACAACCATTTTTGTTTGTTTGTTTGTTTGTTTTCTTGAAAATAAGAGGACACAGTGAAAGACTGATTTAAAGGCTGACTGACTGATTCCAGGACTAATCAAATTTTATGGTTTAAGAGTTCAGACTTCAGGGTAGACCTAACTTGCATTGCTGAAACCTTTAGGCTGAACAAACACAAGGTAATTTACATTTGAAATAGTGATCCTGTACTAGCCACACTGATATATTCTTCTCATTAGAGCTCAGTGATTACATGTATCATGACACTGTATGTCTTCTCTCTCTCTTCACTTCACCTTAACCTAGCACATATCTATATATCAGCCTTCAAGACCAGTTATGTCCTTAACTTTCAAAACGTTAGAATCTTATCATTTTCCAAGGCTCCTCCACTGAGAAAACAGTTCTGTCTGCAAACTCTTTAGATATTTTATTTGGCTGATGGGATCTTCAGAAACTCCAGCACCCAACATTGTTAACAATTTGTTTACTCTTAGCTAAAATCTCTTAAGCTAAGCCCACAGGTTTACCGTTTCTTGGCTCAGATAGATCTCTACCTGTAAAAATTCACAGAATCATAGAGTTGCAAAAGACCTCCAGGATCATCAAGTCCAACCTTTAATTTAGCATCGCCAAGTCCACCACTAAACCATGTCACTAAGTTCTACGTGTCTTTTGAATACCTCCAGCAATGGTGACTCATCCACTTCCCTGGACAGCCTGTTCTAGCACTTGACAACCCTTTCAGTGAAGAAATTTTTTCATAACATCCAGATGAAACCTCCCCTGGAGCAACTTAAGGTCATTCCCTCTTGTCTTATTACTTGGTGCCTGGGAGAAGAGATCAATCCCCACCTTATTATAGCCTACTTTTTGGTAGTTGTAGAGCAAAATAAAGTCTCCCCCAAACCTCCTTTTCTCCAAGTGAAAACAGCCCCAACTCTCTCAGCTGCTCCTCATAAGACTTGCTCTCTAGACCCTTCATCAGCTTCACTGCCCTTCTTTGGATACACTCCAGCACCTCGATGTCCTTCTTGTAGTGAGGGGCCCAAAACTGAACACAGTACTTGAGGTGCAGCCTCACCAGAGCTGAATACAGAAGGACAATCACATCCCTGGTCCTGCTGGCCACACTATTTGTGATACAAATTCTTTCTTTGTTGCTCAATTCAGCATGAATTAATGTTGATTAACTTCAACATTGTGGGGGAAAAAGGGGTGGGTGTCTGCAGCAGTCTCAGCTGCAAGTGGTGACCTTTTCTACTGGTGCTTCCCAGTACTGTGCTCATCTTTTATTCTTCTGGCTCTGATCTAACCTTCAACCTAATGGCAAACATTAATCTTAGGAGTATCACAATATTTCAGCTAAGACAGATGTTCATTAATGAGCAGACTGTTGTAACCCGCACACAGAAAAGAGAAAGGAAGGGGCACCCACCCTAGCAGTGACCTAGCAGCTGGGGAAGAGCAGGTAACCAGGGCCTGACTCTCTAAGTGTTTGTGCTCCACCCTGCTCTGCATCTCCTATGACCTCAGCTAATCTGTTTGACTTAAGACTGCAGCTGAGCCCTCACTCTGACAGGCAATGATCTTAGCTTAAGGCAGTAAGAAAGAGAGAGAGAGAGAGAGAGAGAGAGAGAGAGAGAGAGAGAGAGAGAGAGAGAGAGAAAGAAAGAAAGAAAGAAAGAAAGAAAGAAAGAAAGAAAAAGAGTGATCACTTTCTCAGCTGAGATTAAGTCATTTGGACTGGGATTCATTTCAACCGGTATAAATACGTACATCTCAGCTAACCTCTTTTTATAGACAACGAATAGATGTTTGTAAGGTTGTCTTTAATGCATTTTCACGTAGAAAATTGAAATAGTTACAATACTGTACACCACAGACATCTGAACAGAAAGAAGATTAATGGTCCTTGCTAATGTAATATCATTTTCATATTTTTTTTTTCATCATTAACTTTAGCTACCTGATAGTGTATTATGTTGCACAGAACAATAACTAGATCTGAGTACAGGGCAAGAAAACATGGGAACATTCTATATTCCTGAAGGAACCATGAGATTTTTCCTCACAATTTGAGTGAAGCAAAGAGGGAACTGTGGTAAGACATCAGAGGGGTGTCTGAATTGTCTCTGCAGATGATATATTTATGAGACTAAGAAGAATTAAAGCACAGACTGTAACCTGTAGCTCTGCAATTCATCTTGCTTACATCAAGGCATTGCTGTATTTGGTTCAGAGCTCTTTGTGTGTGCCAAACTGGTGGCACCAGCTGAGTAACTCAGCAGTGAAGACATAGACTTAATAAGTGAGAGTTTCGCTGCTCTAACCGCATCCCACTTTCTATTTTTTTCGCTTTTTATTAT
This sequence comes from Anas acuta, assembly GCF_963932015.1. NCBI lineage: Eukaryota > Metazoa > Chordata > Aves > Anseriformes > Anatidae > Anas > Anas acuta. The sequence continues at coordinate 107,757,087 of NC_088981.1, forward strand.
CATCTGTCTTGAATCATTTCCTTGCAGGGAACTGCAGCTACCAGTACTAATTGTGTTACACACAAGAACTCTCATTGATGCCAACACAAAGAGGAACAACATCTTTTTTTGTTAAAATATTAAATTTCCCAGCAATAAATGGTCAGGGCTACATTTAAAGTTTATCTGACTCACTCTATAGCATGAGTGACCTGATGCACATTTTTACCATCAATAAAAAGATAAAATTAACATATTTGGAACTTCAAGCAACAGTTGAAATCAGAAGACAAGGCAGAAAAACAGGTGAAAGTTAACCCTAATACTAGGATTAGTAATAAAACACAGTTGTCCAGTGCTGATAATTTATTTTAACATCTGGAAGGATTTGGGAGAGTTAAAAAAAAAAAAAAAAAAAAAAGGCTTGTTTAATGTCTGATATCCACTCTACCTCATTTGCACTCATACATTTAGAAGTTTGCACAGTTCCTTGTTGGCTCAACTAGGTTTCTGAGAAGCTTGCTTTTCTGAGAGAGTGCGGGGGCTATGTCTAGCAAGAACTTCACAAGATATTCTGTGTCCTAATTCCCTTGTTTTCTTCATTGCATGGCAAAAGACAATGTGCAGCATGAGTTAATCCAGAATCACGAATCACAGGTTATTTCTCCATAGCTTGTTTCTTGCCAAAGAAGTCCATTCTTAACACAAGACAAGCCTAAAGAAGGAAACTAATGTGTCCTCGCAAGCAGATGAATTCCTGACTGCAAAATTGGAAACAAAAAAATGAAATATGAAAACAGAAACTTAAAATATATCTGATTCCAAAGTTCCTTTTTAGCTGTTCCAGTATCTTGGCTATGATGACTGCAAAGGTCTGGCAGTATAACCTCTTTCCCTCTCTCTTCCTTTATTTCTCGCTCTTTTTTCTTCAAAGGCTGGCCTCACCTTGGAAAGCTTGCAAAGCTTACATTTTGTCTTTCTCTGTAGTTTGAGACACAGCCTGCTCCTTCTCACTCTTCTGGTTTTATTCTGGTGCATACCAGCATTAAATGTAAATGTTTGAAATGGATTCTTCCCCTACCACTTGGAGCTTTATTAAGAATACCCGCCTGTTTTGATTCTTGAACATTTTATTTCTTCCGAATTCACAAATTTTCTTTCTGTGAGAACATTTTAGGGTTGTCCTGATATTTTATAAGTCCTGCATCAAACTGAAACCATCCACTGTACATGTACTTTTTTTTTTTGTTTTGGTTCATTTTGAGATCTTCATCAACTAAAATAAAAAAAATGAATTTATGGTTTCTATTGTTAGAACATTCTGTCCCTCTGTCCCTTCTCTTCTTCATGTCTTTGAGGAAATATGCTAGCTAAGCCATCTCCTCTCAATCATAAATATTGAAATGAGATAAACTAAAGAAAGAAAAGGGAATGAAATAGGAAAGAAGAAGGAGGTAGTCCATTTTTCTCCCCATCAGTTAAATGTTCTCTTTCACAACCAGTGCCTATCACTTTTGAGTAGCTAACTGTACTGGGAAGCTGACCATCTGAATTGTCTCTTTTACATTAGTGTATTTCTTTATGTGAGTATCAGTTCACAAACCTAGAGGGGTCAGATGAATCCTGCTAAAGGTCAGGAGTGTGTTTTCTTCAGTTGCAAAATCTTTCCCTTTTCACAGAATTACTGACTCACAGAACAGTTAAGGTTGGAAGGGGCCTCTGGAGGTCATCCAACGCCCCTGCTCAAACAGGGACACCTAGAGCAGGTTGCCAAGGACCACATCCACATGTGTTTTGAAGTTTTCCATGGAAAGATACTCCACAACCTCTTGGGGAAACCTGTCCTGGGACTCTATCACCCACATGGTAAAGAAGTGCTTCCTGATGTCTACATGGAACATCTTGTGTTCCAGCCTGTGCCCATTGCCTCTTGTCCTGGCACTGAGCACCAATGAAAATAGTCACTTTCATGTCATTTAAAAAGCAATACTGTTCATCACAGTGAGAGAATGCAGCAAAAGATCTGTTATTCATTCTCTCCTGCCACTGTTTCACTGGCCAAACCATAAGGAGATTCTTGACCTTCTTATTCCTCAGTTCATACAAAGAATCATTTTAGCTGTTATAACTGCTGTTTAAATCATAGAATCATAGAATATCTTGAATTGGAAGTGACCCAAAAGGATCATTAAGTCCAGCTTCTGGATCCACACAGGACTACCCAAAAAATCAGATCATATGTCCAAGAGTGTTCTCCAAACATTTCTTAAAGCCTGGGGCCATGACCACCTCCCTGGGGAGCCTGTTCCACTTTCCAAACACCCTCTTGGTGAAGAATCTTTTCCTAATATCCAGCCTGGTCTTTCCCTTCACAGCTCTCTGTTGTTCCTTCGGGTCCTGTTACTGTCACCAGAGAGCAGAAAGCAGCACCTGTCCCTCCATTCCTCTTATGAGGAGGCTGCAGCCCACCATGAAGCCTACACTCACTCTCCTCTTCTTTAGGCTGAACAAGTGACCTCAGCTGCTTCTCATATGTCTTGCCCTCTAGACCCTCCACTATCTTCATAGCCCTCCTTTGGACTCTAATACTTTTATGTCTTTCTTATATTGTAGCACCCAAAACTGCTCACAGTGCTTGAGGTGAGGTCACACCAGCGTAGAATAGAGTGGGACAATCATTTCCCTCTATCAGCTATTAAAGCTCTGCCTGAGGCACATCAGGACATGATTGACCCTTTTGGCTACTTATAACCTGTATCTACATGATGTCTGCAGTGCTTAAACTGTCAAGTTTAAGCTTGTGCCTTGAGATTCTGATGACAGAAGATAAATTCTGAAAAAAAAATAAAAATCCTTAAATCTTACATATGAATAACATACACCAGAAAATACAATTAAATCCTGTGAAACTGCTACTAACCATTACCAAAAGTTATGCTTTGTTGAATGACTTCTGACCAGTGTTCTTCAATGCCTTTACAAATCTGACAGCTTGGGAGGAAATCTCCTGAAGAAAAATCAGTCAGATTGCATATTGTTTTTTCACTATATATTTTTTATTTATATATTTTTACTGTTTTGATACTGAAGGCTATACCATCTCAAGCTTCTGAACTCCATTAAAAGAGAAGGATTATCAGAAACAAATACAAAGTTAAATGACATACTGATACACAGCTTTGCTTAGCGTGGTGCAGAAGTTTCCAGACTGGTAAAGTGATACATAACAGCAGTAGCTGCCAGCTCTGTCTAGGTAGAGGCATTTAGTCAAGCTGCAGACAGATCCTTCAGCTAAGTACTTGAGTGCAGAAACATCTTGGCTCTCCAGCTTTAGCTAGAACCTAGCTATTTTCAAGATCTGTATTCCTGCCTAAGATGTGGGAGCAGGTTCAAGAGGCAAAAAGCTTCTTGGAACTAAAGATTTCCAAGGTGCAGTATACATTAGGTGCATTAGGAGATTGGTTTGGGTGAGTGCAGTTGGTGGTACATGGTAGGCATATGAGGAGATTGGTGTAGGGGTACATCTGGGTTCTCGGTGTGTTAAACCTCTACCATTTCAACTGAGAGTAAGAGGCAAACAGCAGAAGAAGATGGAAACGTCTCCTGGTGCTCATGTAGGCTAGAGCTGGAAGCTATTTCTCTCTCTTGTCATGCTTCTGGTCACCAACAGCGATTTTGCTGGAGCACAGGATTCATCTCACCTGATCTTAACATCTGTATATCAGAATTACATGAAACTCCATCACTTAATTTCATGGAGGGCTGGGATGCAGTGTTCTTCTGTTTCTTTCTGGGTGGGTTCACAGCTACACATTTTGCTTGGGTTTTAGGTCCAAACAAACTCAAAATCTCAAAATGAAACACAGTCAAAACTGCCAAATTTTATCTGGTTCCTTGTCAAAATCATGTGAGAATGCAAGGCATAAATCAGCCAAGGTTCACTCAAAACTGGGCTTAAGGTTCACTCAGAAAGTCTAATATTTTTATTAAACATGAAATCACGTGAGTTTTACACAGTTTGGAGTAACATAGAATATGTTCCTTTTGGTTCCATAAACTTCATTGTAATACCTCATTCATCATTTTATCTGACAATTGGTCTCATTTGTGTTTTCCAGACTGAACACAAAATTCCACAGAACTCAGTGATAATTTGATTAAATCCTAAGTATCAGCTTCAGAGTTGGATTCACTGGGACAGCAGAACAGAGGGAGAATCTTTTTGACTGATTCCAAATCCCTCCAGAAGCTCCATCTCTCTAACTGGAATATTTAAGAAAAACAAATAGATCAACAACAACAGAAAAGTTTTCTTTTTTTTTTTTCATCTTTTGCGTGTAGATCCTTCAGTTACTGTATCTTAAAAGTACTTAGAGGATATATTTATTTACATTTATCATAGTTACCTTTTATGAGTAAGGTACACTTTTTTTCTTGTAGCAGATAGTCACTTCTTTGCCATCCACATAATTTTACTGTTGAGCATTTAGGCAATGCCATGCGTATCTTCTGATAAGCATCTAGCGCACTTCTCCAAAACACTGTGAGGTGTAAAGGAAGCACAGCTTGATAAGCTTATAATTTATGGTTTATCTTATGTCAACAGTGAGGGATAAACATTAAAAAAATAATAACTTTTCTTTTTCCAGAGTGCAACTGCACAACTCATTTCATCCTAAAATATGTCCAAAATATGAGGCATTCATTGTCCCACGCACACACACTGTGTGTGTCTCCCTTCTCACTGATATCAGAGGGAGTCACAACAACTAACTGACATACTACATAGATGTTTCAAATCTAAATATCCCCATTTACAGTTTTTCCTGTAAGCCAAATGTATCTTGGTATCCAACACTTTATTTTAGCTAGTTCTATTGTTTCCAGGACTATTCTGGGTAACAGTCTCCTTTAAGACTTTACTTATGTACAACCTATTTATGTGTTTTCAGAAATCTACCCTGGAAATTAATTGAGAGAAAATACTTATATTTTTTATTAGTTAACATTGGGGGTGAAATAGTTATTTTCCCTACTGTTGTCTGTAATTTTTCTGTAATAAGAAGTAGCTCACATGCAGAAACACTGGAGTCACTGAGAACATTTAATATGATGACCGATTATTTAAAATATGCTGTGAAACACTTTGGGTTTAGAAATACTTATGCCCTGAAGACTGTCATGAAGAATGGCTGCATTCCACAGCAGGAACAGTGTTTGGAAAGCTTGGCTCGCTCCAGCCTGTTCACAGTGATGACAAATTGTATGTATTGTATACTGTATGGAATATATTTGTGCAGGTGTTTTTGTTTTGTTATCTTTTTACATTAAAAACAACAAGAACAATAACAAATCAACCCTCCTGCACATATTTTATTTTTAACCACTGAGAACATTTAGATCCATTCTTTCACTATTTCAACCTCTAAGGTACAAGCAGTTACAGAATTACAGAATTACAGAATTTCTAGGTTGGAAGAGACCTCAAGATCATCGAGTCCAACCTCTGACCTAACACTAACAGTCCCCACTAAACCATATCCCTAAGCTCTACATCTAAACGTCTTTTGAAGACTTCCAGGGATGGTGACTCCACCACCTCCCTGGGCAGCCCGTTCCAATGCCTCACAACCCTTTCAGTAAAGAAATTCTTCCTAACATCTAACCTAAAACTCCCCTGGCGTAACTTTAGCCCATTCCCCCTCGTCCTGTCACCAGGCACATGGGAGAACAGGCCAACCCCCACCTCGCTACAGCCTCCTTTAATGTACTTATACAGAGCAATAAGGTCACCCCTGAGCCTCCTCTTCTCTAGGCTGAACAAGCCCAGCTCCTTCAGCCGCTCCTCGTAGGACTTGCTCTCCAGGCCCCTCACCAGCTTCGTCGCCCTTCTTTGGACCCGCTCAAGCACCTCCATGTCCTTCTTGTAGCGAGGGGCCCAAAACTGAACACAGTACTCGAGGTGCGGCCTCACCAGAGCCGAGTACAGGGGGACGATCACCTCCCTAGCCCTGCTGGTCACAGTGTTTCTGATACAAGCCAGGATGCCGATGGCCTTCTTGGCCACCAGAGCACACTGCTGGCTCATATTCAGCCGACTGTCCACCATCACTCCCAGGTCCTTCTCTGCCTGGCAGCTCTCCAACCATTCCTCTCCCAGCCTGTAGTTCTGCTTGGGGTTATTGCGCCCCAGGTGCAGGACCCGGCACTTGGCCTTGTTGAACTTCATACAGTTGACCTCAGCCCATCGGTGCAGCCTATCCAGATCCTCCTGCAGAGCCTTCCTACCCTCGAGCAGATCGACACACGCACCTAGCTTGGTGTCATCTGCAAACTTACTGAGGGTGCACTCAATGCCGTCATCCAGATCATTGATGAAGATGTTAAAGAGGACCGGCCCCAGCACCGAGCCCTGGGGGACGCCACTAGTGACTGGCCTCCAACAGTACAACAGCTACACCAGTTTTGCTATAGATTTTCTGATCTCTTCTATCCAAGTACCCTGCTCTGGAATGAAACTGGGAAAATTCCAGAATTACTTAGACCCCAGTGTTTAAAGTGTTAACCCAGCAAGCTCTGTGCAGCCTTTTGCCTCTTCCACTGAGTGGGAGGAAGGAAGCAAAACTGGGTCACCATGTATTCTTGGTAGGCCAGATTGTAGCTTCCAGGCTCTCACATTTACCAGGAACTAAAACAAGAAGGAATTTCTTGGTGACCCTTTTTTCAGGGAAAACTGATTACAGTATCACAAATAAAGACTTCCACAATACTGATCTCAACGGAAGCAGCTTCAGGATGGACAAATGTGAGTGAAAGAACACACACTCCTCTTTTTCCTCCTTCAAAGATTTATTCTTTTATTCAGAGGGAAGCAGTGATAGAGAAGATCATGGGTGGGTCATCTATACTACGCTGTCTTCATCCTAAAGCCAGTGTGAACCTTAATTTGCTTAATTTGCTAGTTATTGTTCTCCCTACTTGTTTGTGTAGGATTTTCAGGAAATCATTTATCTATAGCAACTCAGTTATTAGGTTATATCTAAAACAGAAAACAAACCAGGACCAAGTATGGCTTGATTGTATCTTGACACATTTTTCATCCAGACTGGCTAACACTGACCCACTCTCTACAGTCTCTAGTCGGAACACGGTCAGCATAGGCCCACTCTCTACATGGGCTACGTATTATCAAAGTATGCTGGTTTGGAGGCAAAGGTGTGAAGAGAGTTTAAATAACATAACATAAAATATACACCAGGGTTAGACAATGGTTTCTGGTCATTTTATTTAGCAACATAGTTATAGTTAAAGGGTTTTATATGAAATGTCCATTTCCCATACAATGCAAGACTCAGTAGTTAATGAAAGATTCAGTAGTGGTACAGATAGAAAGTTTGTGCAGATGCACATAATCAAATACACTTCTCAGAAACTAAAATGTTTCATTACAAACTTACCGGCATGAACTTCCTCAGAAACATGTTGAAATTCTTAAAACACTGTTTATTTCCTTTCCAGGCAGAAGCAAAACTTTAGGGAACATAAGATGCAATACTTCTGGCCATGTAAAATAAGTGTTGCAAAACTGAAGATGCTCCAAATGATTTCCTAAAAAAATGTTCCTTGCTATGCATTTTGTCTGAAATACATGTATTTCATCAAAGAGAAACAGCAATTTCTCTTACAGATTAGACAACAATTAATAATGTAGTAAAAGAGCTTAGTTTTGTTCATTTTCTCATGGCCCAAAACTGCAATGAGGTAACTGCATTTTATCTTAGGAATATAGTCACAGAGCATTTTTTTGGTCATATGAAACATATTCAGGAGGCTCATATACTTAATTCTTGACTCTTCTCAAACTGAAAGTATTGGAATTGTACAAAAGCATACACTACACAGAAAGGCATTGTCAGAAGCAATTCAGTTATAGAACTGTTTTTGTTTTTTTTTTTTTTTTTCTGTTTTTGTTGTTGTTGTTGTTTGGTTTTTTGTTTGTTTGTTTGTTTGTTTTGTTTGTTTGTTTTTTTTCCCCACTAAAGCCATTAGCACTTAATAATAAAATACAGTCCACCAATTCTTCTAGGCAAGAAAATATTGGTAGGTATCAATATTTTGGGGGTAGTAGAGTTAAGTGAGGGTCTCTTAACTTCAGAAGTGATGCTCTTGACAACAAATATAAAAGTGATTTTTCTTCAGGAAGACTGTTAGTACTTCATTTGAAAGGGGATTGTTACTTACCTCTTGAAGATGCTTCATTGTGTTGAATCTGGCTATAAGCATTTCTGAGCAGTGGAGAGGTAGGGCTTAAGTCACAGACTCTGCTCCCACCCTCTCTCTCCTCAACACTTCCACTAGATTGGGCAGATTTATGCTTAGTGCTCTGTTTTCTGAAGCTTCTGTTGTCTCTATGCCTCACAAGGTGAAGCCCATGTAGCAAAGCTGTGGTTGTGCCTTCCACTCACCTGCAAGGCACTTGGAAAGCTGCCAGGCACTGTTGTGGAGTTGTCTTATCCCTTCCCTTTAATAATAATAATAATAATAATAATAATAATAATAATAATAATAATAATAATAATAATAATAATAATAATAATAGAACCTATTAGGCTCATTTTGCCTTCTGCTAGAGCATCTGATATGAAAAAATATGAACCACCACTAAACTGCTCAGTAAAATAAAATTCTGAAGACTGACATAGAAACTCAACAGAGTATGTTTCGTTTACCATACAGAGTTCATAAATCCTTTTGTGTACAGCAGTTTTCATGTGATATCAGTAGCTTTCACAAGCATGTACCTGTAGCAACGCTGATCTGTCCTGTTAGAGCAAACTAATCTATAATTGCAATGTGTCTAATAACATGGTTACCTGCCAAGTATCTGTCATTGAGAAGACTTCCATAAACTATATGTAGAATAAGGTCCTGCTCACAATAAATAAGATTATAACAACCTGGTCCTTTATGAAGCCAAGTGACAAAAATAATAAAAGTATTTTGAGTGAACAGGCTTAAATTTTATTATCAGATTCTGCTTGCTGTGATAAACAAACCATCCCATTTGTAATTTGTAAATGAAGCAGAATTAACCTATTTGGATACATAGTCCTGTAACTGAAAATTGTCTGCTATTTATTCTTTCAGAGCACTTTGTGACCTGGGTTATGGTGGGACATAACATATATGGATGGTGTTCATGTCACAGTCTGTATGGAATACAACTGAAGAACTGAAGACAAACTTAATTCAATGAAGTCTGAAATTGGGTTAAGCCTTAAATATGCTTTTAGGAAGAACAGTTTAAATGCTAAACAAAAATGCAGTGCCTCCATGAGGCTGACCTAATAAACATTCATAGAATCATTCTAATATTTTGGAGACTTGTGGGTTTCTCTTTAAGTCATGTATTCTTATACATGCTTCAGCCAGATAAAAAATGATATTTAATATACCTAAGAAATTATATCAGGAAAGAAGAAAAAAAAAAAAAAAAGGAAAAAAAAAAGAAGCACACACTGACTAACTGCAGCCAAAAATCCTTGAAAAAATTAGCAAAGTAAAATAACATGTTGTGTATTATACTGGGGTATTTATTTATTTTTTTAAACTTGATTGGTTAATACAAAAAACTCATAGATAAGGTGATTACAACATAGGAATAGCAGCCAAAGTCCTGACACAAACCACTAAAGTCCCCCACCTCACTTTCTTCAAGGTCAGCATCATTCCCAAGCCAAATTTCATAAAAAGGATATACTACTGGAAAACAGAGCAGTGAGAAAGTGATCACTGGAGACTTAGAGTCTGGCAACCAAATTCCTGGAAATTCTTTTGAAAAAGTGACTAAACTGGAAGCTGAGAGAGGCCTTCCTGAGCTTTAAAGGGGTCCTGTATCATGGGCAGTGTGCTAATCACAGAAAAGCAGATTTTTCTATATGTCAGTCTTTTTTTTTTTTTTTTTTAATTAAGAAATTACAAGCGAACCTTTGTCTTTATTTAAATAAATAAACAAACAAACCCCAAGCATTTTTTGCTTTTCAAAACTGAATTTGTCTGAGGTTCACATCATCTAATGTGTCAATTAACTGTAGCTCTCGTAGTATGGCAAAGGCAAACTGACTAGAGCACAGGGCTTTTAATATGTCTGTGCATGGCACGTTAGAATGTAATGTCTGATAATTTGGGTTGATTGGAATTGCAGATGAAAACCAAATGAGAACAGGCTTCTCTGAAGAGGCATAGCCCCTGTTGTTTTGCCTTAGTCACACTCAGGCCTAGCTCAGACACTCAGCAGTCTAGGTACTGTATATTTTGTGCAAGGTATCCAAGATATTGCCACCTTAGTACAGAGTTTCACAGCCTGTTTTGTCTCTGACCTTCCTTTAGAAAAGTGGCCACCGAATCTCATTGACAGCTCAGCTGTCTTGAAATCCTGAGTGCAATTATGTCTGTCTCAGACTAATAAACACTGTGTGATACCTCTACTATGGAAAAAGCAATAGTAAACCTGGAATCTCTCCTTCCAGTCCAGTTCCGTACCACCAGCTGTATACACTCCCAGAAAATGTCACACATTGCTCCATCCTTGAAGAATCCTGCCAAAGATTAACAAGACATGCAGTAAAATAACTAAAATCCCCACACAAAGATCATGAACCTAGCTTCAAGTCTGAGACTTTACCTGTAAAATCTGTTATCCCACCTTATGATGATGCACTAGGAACCCAGGTCAGGAAGTGGTGTGCAAAGAAAACTTTGAGCTAAATTCATTAATAGCTGGTTGAACACAAAGTATCTGCCACATATGAGTACTGGTAGATTTTATTACAAAGGTGAATGAATATTATGTATAGATTAGCACTTCAGAAAATGGTAGCAAAAGCCAGCTTTTCCTGACAGGCTGGGTGAGAAGTTTCTAGCAGAGGCATCACCAGCAAGCACTCTGAAATTCTTGATTCGGACTCAGCTGAAGAAAACACCAGTTTCCTTGGTCCACCATTATATTGAGCTAATGAGGTAACTCACTAGCATGGGCATTTCAGCACTGTGCCACTGCACTGAAAACAAAATTCATTGTCAGTAATCTTCAGATAATAACTCAGTGACATTTTCAGAGAACATAGAAAACATTCTCAGAAGATGGGCTGGGAGCTTTTGAAGACAAATATTTGAAGACTGGAAAATCAGTCCTGGGAATGACTGAGACAAGTGTTGTAAACAATATATACTCCAACACAGGGACTTGATCTCTCGTGAGATTGATGTATAGGATTAGTTTACTATATATACTTGACCTCTTGCTATCAAAACACAGAACACTTGAAGTCTATTAACTTCGGTGTACAAAAAATTAAATAACCGAAAAAAGAAACAACTGAGGCATTTCTGACACCTGAGGGGTCCAAGACATCCATATACGGCAGAAGGAAATGGTCCATAACCTACAAGAAAGGTACATTCCTCTGCCACAGGAGGCCAGGTAGGACGCTCTGGGACACTTAGTGTTACTTTAGAAACCTTTTGTGGTGGACTCACACTGGTAGACAGCTAAGCTTCACCACACCACTCTCTTTCTCCTCTTCCTCAAAAGAACAGGGGGAGAAAACATGATGAAAAAAAAAATATGGGTTGGGATAAGACACGGTTTAATTAAAGGGAAAAAAGGGGGGGGGGGGGGGGGGGGGGGCACATGGAAGCAGAAGTAAAAAGCAATTATTCTCTACTTCCAATCAGCGAGCAGTGTTCACCCAAGTGCTGAGAAGCAGGGCCTCAATATGCATAGCAGTTGCTCAGGAAGACCAATGTTTTCAAAACAAGAGTTCCCCACAGGCAGCAGCTCCCCCCAGACCCCCTGCTCTTGCATGGGATCCTCTCCATGGGCTGCAGCTCCGGCTGGGGCCTGCTCGTGCAGGGGATCTCCATGGGCCGCAGCCTCCTCCAGGCCACATCCACCTGCTCCACCGGGGGCTCCTCCACAGGCTGCAGCATGGAGATCTTCTCCATGTGGGACCCATGGGCTGCAGGGGGACAGCCTGCTCCACCAGGGGCCTCTCCACAGGCTGCAGGGGAACTGCTGCTGCATGCCTGGAGCACCTCCTGCCCTCCTGCTGCACTGACCTTGGGGGCTGCAGGGCTGGGTCTCACATGTTCTCACTCCTCTCTCCCAGTTGCAGTTGCATGGCAGTTTTGTTGTTCTCGTTGTTTTTCCATTTTCTTCAGTTTGCTCTCCCAAAGGCCCAACAAGCATTGCTCCCTGGCTTGGCTCTGCCCAGCAGCAGGTCCCCTTTGGAGCCTGCTGGAGCTGTCTCTGATCTGACATGGGGCAGCTTCTGGGCTCTGCTCACAGAGGCCACCCCTGCACATACACACATCCCAATATCAAAAACTTTCCACATAAGCCAAATACACCTTTGTTTAGGGATATGACTTGTTTCTTCAGTGGTCATGATCTAAATTATAATCCATATACATATTAATCGATCAGATTAAACATGTGCATGAGTCATGACCATGACTTTGATGATGAAACATCAAAAATCCCTTCCCCTTTCAATTTGCTCCCATCCCAAAACAGAAATAGCTTGTAACTTTTTGGAATGAGTAGTTTGATATTGACATTGTGACGCTATAATGCACATGGAAAAGCATACTACACTGGTAGCTGTAACAATTCATACAGATTATTTCACTCTAACAGCAGGTGCATTGTTTTCTTCTCATAGACTGACCTCTACCAAAAACTGTACAGTCTAGGAAGACTTGTCAGTTAAGAAAGTCAGGAAGTCACCTCTCAGTCAAGAAAACAAGTTATGTCATTTTTTATTTGGTGACTAGGATATCTAGCCACATATTCTTTTTCCTGACTCTTGTCATTAGACAATTGAAAATGGAATAATCTGTTGTATAATATCAAGATATCCATAAACTGCCTTATAAATAGTAAAAAAACTAACAGTTGCCACTTTGACAATGAATGAGCATTTACAGCAAATAAAACTAATATTTTAACCAAATAGAAATGTTAACTCTTCCATTCAAAATACAATAAGAAATGAGAATTAATATTTGTGTCCAACTAACCACACAATTCTTACGGTGCATAATACAGAAAATTAATCTGGTCATAATTTGATGTTGTCATAATTTGATCTGAAAGGATGATTTTGTCTGTGCTCCGCAGCTGGAAGGAAATGTATTCCGGCTATTAGAAGTCACCCTACATCACTCTACTTGTTAGGTAAAGGGGGCCCAGTTGCAGTTTTTAATTCTGGAAGGGTGGCAGACATTTGTATGATGGAAAGAAGTGCTCAGTGACTTATATTCACTGCTTATATTTTTCACACAATGTATTATAAGATTCATATGATGCAGTTTAAAACAGTTTGATTTTGTGGATGCCGAAGCATTACTTCATTCAACTATTCACAGAAAGTTAAATTGCATTAAAGAATTGATGACAGGTTCTCCAGTCATAAACATAACTCTTATCTGAGAACACATCATGGCAAACTGGAAGACATGGGAAAGGATTTAATTAAGAGATGTACATTAGTTCTTAAATATCTGACACCAGACATTGATTTCATCAAACAAAATTATGTTAACCCAGTTCAACTACCTTTTCTTCTTTTTCAGGAAATTGTAACCATTATTGAGAACTGAAAGTTGATGAAATATCAGATATCAAAAATATATGGTATTGAAAGGTTCAGTAAAATATGTTATCTTAGAGTTCCTGTGCTAGGAATTGTCTTAATGTTCTGTTTTCAGATGTTACCTCTTTTGATTTCTTAAAACTTCTTCTTAAAAGCCATTTCTACCTCAAATACAGAAGTGGAAATAAAATTTTCCTTGTATAAACAGGCAAGAAGAAATCACAAACACTAGATAAATCTAGAACACGAACTTTCTACTAAAATGATTTGCAAATGTTATTTTTAGGAGACTTATAAATTGGTTTCAGAAGGCAAAAATGAAGCAAAAAGCATTATTGATGATAAGTACCATTTTAATTATAAAGTTGAAAATAATGACCTCAAAATTTATATTGAGAATTTATATCTGAAAACCATATCAAGGTACATTTGAGAAAAAGTATATAGCATGATAAGTTATTTTCTTCCTCCTGAATAACATTTGAAATAAAGTATTAGTCTTTATTTGTCATATGAGTGTCTTTTGTTTCTATCCAAGCAATACAGAAAGTGACTGATGGTCCAAAAGGAAGAATTCCCAGAGGATGTCTCTTTATATTCAATATAGCTCTTTACTCTTGTTTAATCAGGCTTTTCCAGAGTAGGTTATAAGCTCACCAAAATGGTTTTGTTGCCTGCATCTGAAGTAGATGAGCACCCAGAAAGAAAAGGAGGAATAAAGAATTTATTCTCTGCCAAAGCATATTTCTCTTTCCGATTCTTTCCATACTTCATTTACACTGGTCCCTGTAAGGGAGGGGGCAGGGTGGAGGCACTTACTTGGTCAATCAGCTGCTCCTCAGATGACTGCAGACAGCACCTTTTGCCTCAACATGTGACAACAGAACAGTGGCACGGAACTGAAATCTGCCCTTGCTAGAATCGTAAAAGAATAGAGATTTTAAGACTGTCCAAAACTCTCCCAGATCAGGTACAAAGATACAGATATCTAGACCCATTGACTGAAAATCAGCCATCTAAATTCCATTTAAAATCTGGGCTGTGAAGAATGTTGTTGAAAAATTATGTTGCTTTTGCTGTAATTCACACGCAGACTGTACCTTCTTGTTTAAAAAAAAAAAAAAAAAAAAAAAAAGTTCTTCCTTCACTGTCTAGCTCAATTTATAATTAATTTTAACTTATTAAAAGCAAAGTTATAGTCTTTGCAAGGTTTTTTTTCCTTACTCTAGAGATTTATTTTTTTTTTCTGTGTGTATATGTATATGTGTGTATATAACCATCTGTTTCACCTGAAACTTGGTTATAATTAATGTGCACAACATAGCCATGATCATTATTTTAAAATTAATGAGGATCTGCTAAATCAAACCTATGTAGTCATGGACAGACTAGTGGACTAAATTCTCCACTGATGTCTAATAGTGAATATGCCATCAAGAATCTGGCCACAGTCACCATATAAAGCACACCAAATGATCCTGTATTACTGAAGGTGAGTAATTATCAAAAAAATCAGTCCTAAAACTCCTAATGGATATTAAATGCTTTGACCTTGGCCTTTGACCAAGATGAATAGGAGACAGAATGCCAACTATTAAAGTAAAATTTTTGCTTTTACATCACAGTTATTACACTTCCATATTTTTCTGAGTGCTGTTGCTGTCTTTCTGATCTGTTATGATAACTTGTTTCTGGCTATTCCACTGTTTCTGTTGATCCAAGGAGCTTTATTCAGTACCTACTAATGCAGAGAAGAATCTTTCCATGACTTCAGTGAACTCTGGATCAGATCTCACATTTTCTTAAACTTCCACATCCTTTGAGGTCCCAGCTCTCACATTTTACCTTGGACAACATTGTCTTCAGAAATGGATATTTTTACTATGAAAATCGGTCTTCTTTTCTTGTTGACAAAAGTGATGCCAGCCCCATTATTTATATCACATTTAGCAAACCCACAGGAGTTAAGCAAATCTGGAACCCTCCAGGAGATTGACTGCCTTGATGAGTGTAGCATAAGTCACCCAGGCTGAGGCCATTCACTCAAATATTTCCGTGTGTAAATATTAAGTTACAATATACTGTAATGGAATTACCAGTGCATGCCCCAAGTCAGGTGCAGTGAATGAGCTCAAGTTCAGTACCATTAGTTACACACATGCATCACCCTTTGCTTTCAAAGGGACATGGATTATCTTAGATATTTAGACCAAGTTCTCAGTAGATTCCCATCCTTTGTCTTTTTTTTCTTTTTTTCTTTTTTTCCATAACTGCCCTTAATCTGACGGGGAGGGGGGGGGGGGGGGGGCGAAATCACTCCCAGTCTCCAAGTACTTGCCTCCATCTCTGCCATAGAAGGGATGGGACACATGATCCGTATAAGGACCACTAACAGAAGCATTTCTGTTACCTCTGTAACATCTGACTCTTTTGAGTTTTAAAACAGATCAGCTCTCCTATAATGGTCCTCTTTTCACCTTTCCAAGAGCATTACCCACACATGTGTTTGTATTTTGTGGCTTTGAACCCTGGTAAGGGGCAGAAGGTGAGACAAATAATTTAGTGTGTATGAAGCACCTTACAAAGTTTTTGTTTCACATGGATCATTTGTTTATGTGGATTGTCTCCGGGCAGAACATGCAGGACTTTTGTGCCATCATTTAATAATGGTTAGCACAAAGAATCTTTATGTTTTCTATATTATCTATATTTCTATATTCTTTCCCATGCCATAGAGAACAAAAAAGATTGGTGATATTCCTTGCACCTTCCCCAGTAAATCTCAAAAGATTTTTCTATCTGGCCAAAATATGAAGACCGTTATGCCTTAAGTCTGAATCATTTGTGAATTCTGTGAACTGCTAAAATAACAATTAATTTTCTAATGCAAAATAATTAATGAACCTGCATGTGAGCCATTTCTCCACCTGAAATCCCCTGATTTGATTATTTTTTTCAATTTGCTTCCAAAGAACTAAATGCTTGTTTCTAAAAGTCTTTCAAACTTTCATTGCAGAAATACACGTTTTTCATAGTATAAATATGTAAAATAAGCTTCTGAAACTTCTTTTTGTCTGATTCATCTAATTTGATGTTGCCCTCTAATAAATTGCAATCATTATTTTTCCTCTGCACATTGGTTCAGTCATCATTCATCAAATCTCAGACTAAAAGGAGTTTTTACAGCTGGGTCATAAACCAAATCAATGGAAATGTTGATGCTGCATTAACTATATCAATCCTAACAGGTGTCTCTATAACAACCCTTGTAAAAGAAACACCTCTGTGAACCTCACCAGCAGACTCCAAGCCATGTGCTAAAGTAGGGAGCAGGGAATAATGAGTAATTAGGGTTTTCACTAACCAGAAAGATACGTTCTTTCAACTTCTGTCCATTAAAAGTCACACATGTATGAATTATGGTAATATATGCCTCAGCTCTACAGTTCCGGTAAACTCTTGGTGAAATATTAGAAACCAACCCCAAGGAGAAATTGTTAATATTCCAATTACCCTATTCATTATGTGCAGTCCACCACACATTCACATGCAGATGTCCACAAAAGGTATTTTTAGAAAAACAAAACAAAACAA
Source organism: Anas acuta (assembly GCF_963932015.1). Classification (NCBI taxonomy): domain Eukaryota; kingdom Metazoa; phylum Chordata; class Aves; order Anseriformes; family Anatidae; genus Anas; species Anas acuta. The sequence goes on from NC_088981.1 coordinate 107,774,318, forward strand.
AAAATCTCTCTGTTTGCTGGAGTGATGAGTAAGAAAAAACAAGACACTAGCCTGCCGTATTTATTATTTAAATCTAATTTCACACAGAATCTAGCTTGGAAGAGAACTCCAAGATCACCAAGTCCAACCTCCAACCTAATACTAACAAGTGCTCCACTAAACCATATTACTAAGCTCTAAATCTAAATGTCTTCTAAAGACCTTCAGGGATGGTGACTCAACCACTTTCCTGGGCAGCCCATTCCAATGCCTATCAACCCTTTCAGTAAAGTTCTTCCTAATATCCAACCTAAACCTACCCTGGCACAACTTTAGCCCATTTCCCATCGTCCTGTCACCAGGCACGTGGGAGAATAGACCAATCCCCACCTTGCTACAGCTTCCTTTAAGGTACCTGTAGAGTGCGATAAGGCCGCCCCTGAGCCTCCTTTTCTCCAGGCTGAACAAACCCAGCTCCCTCAGCCACTCTTCATAGGACTTCTTCTCCAGACCCCTCATCAGCTTCGTTACCCTTCTCTGGACAATCTCAAGCACCTCGATGTCCTTCTTGTAGCAAGGAACCCAAAATTGAACACAGTACTCAAGGTGCAGCCTCACCAGAGCCACGTACAGGGAGACAATCACTTCCCTATCCCTGCTGGCCACACTGTTTCTTATACAAGCCAGGATGCTTTTGGCCCTCTTGGCCACCTGAGCACACTGCTGGCTCATATCCAGCCGACTGCAACCAATACAACCAGGTCCTTCTCTGCCAGGCAGCTTTCTAACCACTCATCTCCCAACCTGTAGCTCTGCTTGGGGTTGTTGCGCCCAGGTGCAGGACCTGGCACTTGGCCTTGTTGAACCTCATACAGTTGGCCTCAGCCCATCCATCCAGCCTATCCCATCCTGCAGAGCCTTCCTACCCTCGAGCAGATCGACACACGCACCTAACTTGGTGTCATCTGCAAACTTACTGAGGGTGCACTCAATCCCCTCATCCAGATCATCGATAAAGATATTAAAGACAACTGGCCTCAGTACTGAGCCCTGGGGGACTCCACTAGTGACTGGCCTCCAACTAGATTTAACTTCATTCACCACGACTCTTTGGGCCCAGCTACCCAGCCAGTTTCTGACCCATTTGTTTTGGAAGCCCAGGTTAAGAATCCACTGGAGAGCTTACCAAGACCCTACCATGCACAGAAACATCAGCCACCTGAAGGCACCTTATATCGACAGTGAGCTATCTGTCAATAATAATTCTTTTGGAGCTGTGCCTATAGAGTTACATTATTCTAGAAAGTTGGATGAAAGAAAAAACACCCAGCCACAGTTTCATTCAGAGACAGACAGAAAATCACTTAAACCAATTCTTGAGGGGCTTTCTGTGTATTTCTAATATGAATCTTCAGATACTATGAAAAGCAGAGCCATAAACATGATGTTTTCTAGAGGAAAACCTTATCATCTGTCTACACAGGTTAGCTTGATGTTATTTGTTCTCTGTCAAAAAGCAGTGATGTTTATAGGGAATAATTGCAGCATTTTCCTTGGTTTATTTTAAAGTTGCATCCCTGCAGAGCAGTAGTATCCTCCACATTCTTTGGATAACTGTATGTCTGTGTCTTCTAGATGGAGATGCAAAGCCAAAGCTACTAATTTGCCTTAGAGAAAGCTGAAACTTCTCCTGTGGTGATTAGTCAATGTTTTTATTGACCTCTGTATGACTCACAACTGGCTAAAGATTATGATTAATTCAATTTCTAATGACAATAATCAAAAGAAGGACAGTGAGCAACGTGTGGAACACCTGCTCCTTGTCAAAACCCAGTAGCCTTTGTACAAGAGAACTTAAGGATGAAGACATTTCTTGGTTTCTTTAACTGTTGTTGTCTAGTACAAAATACAGCAATTTATCTGAATCTTTACAAAATAATTTCCCTGTAAAATGTTACAAAAATGACTTTTGAAACACAGAAAATACTAGTGTTCTGTCAACTTGGAAGTGCTTTTAAAGAGTCTGCATAGGACCTGTAACACAACACTTAACAGGACTGGAATGGGGACATGATGGTCCTTTCCCAGGGACCACACAACAAATACCTTCCAAGGCTACCAGGCAGACAAAAGCACTTGATCCTTGTTGCAGTCACCTCTGTTGTGTCTGTAAGTCTCCAGGCCAGGTCAAATGGACTTGGAAACAAAGTCTTATTTGTCTTCTGCCATTTAACCTCCATTCACCCTTGAGAGAAGAGAGGAGTAGGGAAGGGCTAGTGCCTACAAAAGGCCATAAAGAATAGGGAACTATTTTCTTTCCCACATTTCCTTCCATTGCAAGGGCCAGGGAATATTTGCCCCTTATCTGGAAACATTTACAGTTCTGATACTTTTAAAGATATTGTTGCAAGTTCTGTAATGTCTCCAAAAAATATTATGCAGAAGTCACAGTCACAGTCATGGAGTGGTTGAGGTTGGAAGGGGCCTCTGGAGATCATCTGGTTCAATCCTCCTACTCAAGCTAAGACACACCAAGAGCACATTATGCAGGATTGCATCCAGGTGGGTTTGGAACGTCTCCTAAGAAAGAGACTTCAGTCTCTCTGGGCAACTTATACCAGTTTCTGCCACCCTCACAGTGAAAAAAAAATGTTTTCTCATATTCAGATGGAACTTCCTGTGTTTCAGTTTGTGTCCATTGCATCTCATCCTTTTCACCACTGAAAAGTCTGGCCCCATCCTCTCGACACTCTCCATTAAGACATTTATATGTTGACAAAATTCCATCTCGGTCCCCTCTTCTCCAGGTTAAACAGGCCTAGCTCACTCAGTCTTTCATCATAAAAGAAGTTCCAGTCCCCTAATCATCTTTGTAGAACACTGATGGACTCACTTCAGTAGCTCCATGTCCCTCTTGTACTGGGGAGCCCAGAACTGGACACAGCACTCCAGGTGAGTCCTGACCAGGGCTGAGTAGAGGGTGAGGATCATCTCCCTCGGCTTGCTGGCAACACTCTTCCAAATGCAGCCCAGAATACCATTGACCTTCCTGGCCACAAGGGCACATTGTTGGCTCGTGGCTATCTCATTGCCCACCAGGAGTCCCAGGTCTTTCTCGGCAGAGCTGCTTTCTAGTCGGTCAACTGTACTGGTGCGTGGAGTTATTCCTCCCTCCAAGATACAGGACCTTGCACCTGCCTTTATTGAATTTCATGAGGTTCCTTTCCACCCCAGTTTTCCAGCCTGCCCAGGTATCTCTGAATGGAGGTACAGCTCTCTGGTCTATCAGCCACTCTTCACAATTTTGTATCAAAAGCAAACTTGCTGAATGTGCACTCCTGTTCCTTCATCCAAGTCACTGATAAATAAGTTGAACAAGACTGGGCCCAGTACTGGGACCCCTGGGGAACAATGTTAGCTACAGGCCTTCAACTAGACTCTGCATCACCAATTAAAAATCTCTGAGCTCTGCCATTCAGCCAGCTCTCAATCCACTTCACTGTCCACTTATATAACCAATACTTCCTATGTTTATCTGTGAGGATATTGTGGAGAGACAGTGTTGAAAGACTTGCTGAAGACAAGGTAGAAAACATCCACTGCTCTCCCCTCATCCATCCAGTCCTTCCATCATAGAAGGCTATCAGATTAATTAAGCATTGATTTCCCCTTCATCCAGGATGAGCTGTTCCATCACCTTTCCAGGGATGGAGCTGAGACTGACTGGCCTGCATCTTCCAGGGTCCTCCTTCTTGCCCTTTATGAAGACTGGAATGACACTGTCTTTATTCCAGTTCTCAAGCACCTTTCTTGTTCTCTGTGACTTTTCAAAGATGATTGGGAGGATCCTAGCAATAATATCTGCCAGCTCCCTCAACATTCATGGGTGCATCCCATCAGGTCCCGTGCATTTGTGGGTGTCTTGTTTGCCTAAATGATCATCCATCTTGACCAAGGGAAAGCCTTATTTTCTCTAGACTTTCTCTCTTGTCTCCAAGGTCTGTGATTCCTGAAGGCTAGCCTTATCAGAAAAGACTGAAGCAAAGAAGACATTCATTAATTCTGCCTTCTCTCATGTATAGACTCAAGCCCTCATGTGTAGAATAATATGATATTGCACTATACATTTAGAAACCAAACTCATGGAAATGTTATACATAAAACAAATCAAATTTCCACAACAAATAATCCTGGAGAGCTGTAGTTTTTGCTGGTGAGATACCTGCAGTTTTCCTGGGGGAGAAAGAAGAGTGAGGGATAAAACAAGAACAGTACAATGGAGAGTCTGTTGGGAACTAGGATAAGAACATGGACTTTGAGAGGGGTAGAAAGGAACAGAACTCCTCCTCACTGAAAAACAGAGAAAGAAGTCTCACTTTTCTTCTTACCTTAGATTCACTCCAACACAAGTCCCCCTGTGGTCACATTAGCACAGTTAGAGCTCCCTCTTCTGATATCCTCATGTCTCCTCTTCAGGATATGGATCTTCATATTCACATGAGCAATGGCAGGACACACAAGGACTGGCACCCAGTTGGGCTCTCCATTACTGAGCTGGTATTTTCTATATCCTGTCTGTCAGCAACGGACTGTGATTTACAGGGATATAAAATCATGGGATGCAAAACTTGGAACTGTATATAGGCAGCTTGATTCACTGGGTTTCCTTAAACGTGCTCCAAATATTTTTTACAACATGCTAGAACCAAATCTAAAAGTATCACCTCCAGAGAAACCTTGCCATTTGGAGGCAGTCACCCACCAGGATGCCTCTGGGTAACAAGTGTTTTCCGTGTAGCATTCTTTTAATCCCTATGCAATTCAGGACTTCTTTGCAGACATCTTGTATCAAAAAGAGAGGAAAAAAATGTGAGTAAATATATATATTTTTTTCTAATAATAGCATGATCCTGTACAAATTCCAAAATAGAGTAATTTGGCAGCCTCTCACAACTAATATATATATATATATTTTTTTTTATCCTTACAGGAAAAAATAAAAAGTACCACTTGATGTTCACATTTTTTATCATCTTGACATTATAAAACCCAAAGGAAAGATTAATAATTCCTTTTTGTGCTGCCACCATTGATATGCCTTTGATTTCTACTTTGCTGTGCCTAAATGTGCAAGTACTCTTCAGAAAGACTAGATAACGGAGTGTGGAGCATGCAAAGCCTGTTCCTCACCATTTCTTTGGAGGGTAAAGTCAAAACCAAGAGTATGACACATCCTAATGAGCTACTCTTTTTAAGGCATGTTCATGTAGAATTTGTTCAGTCTCGTTAAAAAACAAAACACACAACAAACAAACAAACAAAACCACCTAATACTGAGGGAAACATTCTCCACAGTTTAATCCCACTTAAACACAGCATCTGAAACCTAGCCAAGTGCCAAATGTGTAAAGAGCTCAGTATATACAGAATGTATATGAAGTCAGCAAAACATACACTTGCGGGGTTTCTATTGTGAAAAAAGTCTGACCTTTTGACAGAATAAACATTGCTTCTCACCCAGATACATCAAACCATATTTATATTTCATCATGTGTTTCACTTGCCCTTTTTTTTTCTGTTTTTTAATCACTTTTTTTTTCTTTTTCTCGATCATCTAAAGCTCAGGGGAATAATCCTAATGATTATAATACTTCCCCTGCAATCCTCCTCCTTCTCCTTCCCTTTCTTTTTTTAGCATGTTGGCAGCCCTGATCAATGTTGATTCATTGAAGGGAAAAGAATCTGCAAACTCTTCGGTAACACTAGACAAGCTGCTACTACAAGCAGCTGCAGTTGCAGTTTGCATCTCACTAGGGGTTTTTCAGAAAACCCACCCACAACACACAAGGGGAATTCTCCCGGACAAGCTGCAGGTGCTATGGATATTTTCATTTAATATTCATTCTTGCAATTCAGCACATTTGTAATCCATGTGGTAAACTGTTACTTACATTTCTCCCAACGGACCACAACCAGATGTTGAAAATAAGAAGTCCAGTGGAGATATCGCTTCTTCCCCTCTTCATAGTTTGTGCATTTCAGTGGTCTTAAAACAAATCTGCTTTCTCAGGACAAAAATATGTGCCTTTATATTTAAAGACACTTTTGCTGACATTAAGTAATAATGAATACATCCAAAACTTACAGGCCCCACATAGATTATGAAGTGCTTTAATTGGATGATTATTCTTTGCTACATTAGAAAAAAAAAATGCACACATTTTTCTTGGCATCACTATCATACTTTTAAGTAAAAAGACAAA